>NC_031769.1:106105139-106211686 GCF_001522545.3 Parus major
TTCTCTCTCCCGGCAGCGGTCTGCTCTCCTCGCTACACCAGAGAGAAATGCAATAGCTTGGCTAAGGTAGACAGAGCAAAATACAGAGAATAGTTGCTCCAGGGCTTTGAAACCCCTCAAGGCAAGGATCAGGATACAATTAGCTCATGTCTCTACCTCCAGTCTGAATCAATCTCCGAAATAAAAGTTAAATTAAATTAACTGATCACACGGGCATAAAATTGATCTCCTTCAAAACGTACATATAGAAAGATATATATATATATATATCGCGTGTATTTTTTTCGGATTTTTTTGATGGAGAAAACAGTCTCATTCCAGCCTACAACTTGCTTTTTACTCTCCTCTTGCACAGAAAAGCTGATTTTAATCGTTGTGATTAGTTTTGATGTAACGTTTCCGCGGGCGATTTCTGCAAATGGATGGAGTGTTTCTTTGCCAGAAGAGGGAAAAGCAGCAGATGATGATAATTATAAGGATTGTTGGTTGTTTCTTTCTTTCTTTCTGTCTCCCTCTTTCTTTTTATTTGTATTTAGATCTGTCTCTTCGCTTTCCCGAGTTGACCTGACATTGCCATTGCACTAAGGTCGCACAACTTGTTGATTAGGATCACCTCCCGTTTTGATCGAGGGATATGGGATAATTTGGCAGTGGAGCAACACATTTTCTGTTCCCTTGGCTATATAACTTCCCAAATGACGTGTATAAAAATAAGCACATGGAGTCTGCTTTGCCCCAATCAAGTCTGAATCAATGCCTGGGGGTGATACACAAACTCATTTCAAATGTTCAACCATGCAGAATTGCAAAAAGATTGAAGGAGTTGCACTGCATTTTTAAAATTTTTATTTATGCTTCTATCTATATATTTCTTTTTTAAAGCACCAAAATTAAAAGAAAACAAATCCGTGTAAGCAAATTCAGGAATTTACCACTTAGGTTCATGTGACATCTCTCCAAATGCTACTAACTTTCCTTCTCCAATTACCCAATTACAATGGAGGCTTGCCTTTTTAATTTTCTTTACCCTGCAGTTTGCAGCTGCCTTCTCCTGAAGATAACAAAACCGTGAATAGACAAATAATTTACAAATCTTATTATTGGTCACTTTTCCCTTATTCTACCTTTCTTCGCCTCCCACTCCACTAGATACTGCTTTGTTCAAAGCTACTGTGCGTAGAAGCTGTATTAATTTGTTGTTGTTCTTGTTAGAGTGGACTATTTTGTCATAAACCCACGGGTCACCTCCCATTAGTGTCACATCCTCGCTGTATACTTTCCTGAAACGGTATGTTTCTAAGCACTTCACAGTCCATTAATTCAGGGACTTTGCTGGCATTTCTTAGGAGAAAGAGCAGGCTACGAGGCCAAAACTGCCCAGTAAAGCCCCTGAATAGAACCAGACTTGTCCGGAGAATATCTGCAATTAGCTTTTTATGGTATGTTTCTAGTATTTTAGAGAAAGTAATGCAAAATGTAACAATCGCCTTTTCTCCTACGGCAGCTGCTGCAGCCTAAGGAATGACTAATTCTCTTGCTTAAAAACACATCCAAGCCAATGCATTCTTTTTGGTTTTCCTCTTTTCTTTAAGTGATAAGCCTAATAACATGGTAGGACTTCTCATGTAGGAATCTCGAAGCATTTGCGAATGCTTTGTCATTCTGTTTCAACGAGAACAAATAGGTTAATTAACCAGGAATGGCTGGCAAAAATTAAAGGGAAAACCTAGAGTAATCACACACTTACATGCCCCAAGAAACGTGGCTTCATCTTCAAATTCTATTTTTAATATTCTTCCAAAAACCAGGAGCACACAAGAGGGAAAACTCCCCTCAGCCATATCCGCCTTCCCCAACTGGGTTTGTATGAAACAGGATCATTGCAACCCTTACTAATGTTATGCAGCTTGAGCACAGTCATTTTAAAGTACTTAAAGCTGCTTCAACAATTTAAAGGTTCTCATGGCTTGTCAGTTCACAGTAAAATTTCACTTTTCCATCCAGATGAAATAAAACCTTACACAAAGTCCAGCACACCTGTGTCATGAACTAACTTTATTTCTGTATTGCAATGTGTCAACACAAAAAAATTGTTGTGGCCTGTGTATGTGACTTTTTAATGCTTCACTGCTCTTCTCTTTCTAATAAATAAATAAAGCCATGCCAGCAGCCTGCCACTCATTAGCGACCTGCATAACACAGAGAAAAAAATAATCAGTAAAGGAACAAACTTTAATTTCAAGCTAGAAAATGGCTATTTTGGTGAAAGCTGAAGAAAAATAGGAATATAGCATCCTTTAAAAATATGAAAAATATCCTTGTACAGTTATTTTACCTGCAGCAAAGAGTTTATCAAATGATGTCAGCACTAGATAAGAAAAGGTATATTTTCTCATGAAGTAAAAAATCATATTATTTTTTACCTTAAGGAGGCTCATTTGGTAAAACTTTCTTCTCCAAGACAGAAAATCGTGGGCTGAATTGGGATAGGCTAAATGCCCACAGGGGCAGCTGCAAGCCTTTTGGGTAGACACTCCTGCCTCAGTTTGGCCACTCTCATATGAAGATGGGATGGCAGCCTGGTTCTTCCCTCTACATGGGGATCCAAAATATAAGGGCACATGAATAAAATGGAGATTTACTCGAAGAAGTCGATAGTAACTGCTCCACTGAAGTACTGTCTGCATCTCTTTTCACATGCAAATTAACCATTTCCATAGTAAGTCCCCAGAAGAGGAGAGAGACCCTGGCTCCGGTTAGTTTTTCTTCTCACAGTTTGCAGTATCCTCAGCCTTCACTGAGTCTAAACTCAGGCCTGAGTTTACTATTGATGAGGCCAAACTCTGATCTGGGGATGTATTTTGACACTGCTAATGTAACCCATACAGGCTGCCATGTGTATCTAAATAAGATAGCAGTGTTTACCTTTATTAACTGCTGGGAGGTAATTTGCATACAAAGGAGAGCACATTAAAACAAATTCTGTTCCATTTTACTTGGAGTTATCTTTTTTTAAACAGGTTTATATAAACTACAACATGTTTGTGCATTATGAATATTTTACTGATGCTGAATAGCAACCTTAATGAGCTCAAACTGAGCTCAATATTTGACTTCTGAATTTTTCCTCAAATCATCACCTGTTCATAATTAGCCTCTGGAAAACTACAGTAGTTTTTCCGTATCATTGTCAATGTTAACAGTTTGGAAAATTGCAGCTTTTGAACAGGCAGGTTTTCCAACGGCTGCAGATCATATGTGTCCACTTGCTAAAGGGCATTATTTCTGATTTAGCTATAATCCTGTCTGGAAACAAGTACATTGGCTCTTCTCAGGAAGGCCCTCTTGTCAGCTTGACCTTCTTTTAAAAGTTCCCTCCATGGACTTCATGTGTGCTGCAGTCTTGTTTCAAAAATACCGAGAAGAGCAGCTTAATGTGGAAATATAAAGCTAGCAGCAGTTGCCTTCACTAGATGTTTTGTCAGTGGCTCTTTTTTACTTTGAGAAAAATAGAAAGGATTTTACATTACATTTGAATGGGGGAGATTTATAAACATAGTTTTTCCAGATTTGTTTTCCCCAAGGAGTCTTAAAAAGAATGTATTTTTTTCTTTATTACCAGCAACAATTTGATGCATTATTTGAAGAAATAGATTGTGTTATTTAGCTGTGAAATGGATTGAACTGTGGGAACCCTACCAAACAGTGAAGTAGCCTAAGCAACATCATCCCTTCTGCATTTGTGAGAATAATAGGGCATTAAATCCTCTGTAGGAAGGGAGCTGAGCTTGAGCAGCAACAAGTGCTTCTGCCTTATTTCTACATAGTCCTTGTGTACTGCTTGCACTTTTGTCCTTTTGCTGCTATTTAAAAAAGAGGTTGAACAAAACTGCTTCTACATCCCACTCCACTTCCTGATTATGTGGTTGTCCCTGTGTTGGGCAATGCAAATCCATACAGAAACAGGAGTGGTGGATTTCCTTTTGGATCCCTTAGCTCTGGCCCCATGCCATGGCCAGATATGACAGTTCTGCCTCCCAGTCACTGTAAGAGGGGGTGATGTCTCTCCCTGCATCCCAGCACCAAAATCTCTTGCACTGCAAGCTCCTTCAATTGTCTGCTTCAGAGAGTAATACCAGACTTTCTGAGTCGCTGTTTTAAGGTATCCCACTAAAATGGAACATGAAGCTCATTTTCTGTAACTTTATCACTGGTATGAAAACTCCCAGGGTGAACTCTCCTCTCCAGAAACAAAAATTGTTACAGAAAGAGTGTACAAAGCTCTCCTGGGAGCCTCCATGAAGCTATGGATAATCTTACAGCCTGGATGGGTAATCAAGGGATCACAGAGTAGTTTCACAGAAAGCCTCTCTTCAGGTTTTGAGGGCTGTTCTGTGAGTGTCTTTTGGAAGCCTTCAGCACTTCTAAATCCCTCTGCCAGCAATGGAGGATAGAGATGTTAAAACCTTTAGCAAATCATGACACTTGTGGATAGGTTAAAAAGGTTAGAGTATTGCCTTCGAGTGTGAAGTATTGAAAATGTGAACCCTGGTGTCATTGCCTCCTATGTGCATACTCATTTATAATTAACTTTGGAAAATTCTCTGCATTTCTCTCATGTTCTCTGCATTTCTCTTCCCTCCCCAGTTATTCTCCCCTGAGAGACAGCTCCTCTGCTTGCTTGGTGATTGCAGAGGCTTTCTGGGGGGCCCAGAAAGCACCACACTCTTTGTTTCCTGCCTTCAGACTTTTCTGTATGGAAAACCTGTCTCTGCTGAAAAATAGGTGAGAAAGGACCCATCCTATACAACTTGTGAGGGCAGAGGCAAGTCAGAGTTCATCTCTGTTCTGCTGTCTTTGACTAGATTTCCCCAACACACCTTGGAAACTTCTACCCCTCACTGCAAGCCAGATGTTTTTCTCTGATTAGTCAATACCCTTTTCAAACTCTTATGGTTACTGCAAGCTTTTCTGGGCTGGATCATGTGAAATACCAGCAGGGTTGAATATGGAGGGAGCTTCAGTTGGTCTCACTGTTCAGAGAGACCGTGCAGAATTCAGGGCATAACTGATAATGTATCTCATGAGATTGTACAAATTGCTCTAAGATCGTTCCAATTTAACTGCTCAACTCATTCTAATTAAAGACTACACTGAGGAAAAGTGGATAAAATGTGCTTTTGTGGGTATGTGTGTGTATGTTGGGGGAGAAGGGAAATCGGTAAGGAGTAAAATAAGCATTTGATTAACTTGTTTTGCTGTTTCATATTTCAATAGCCAATAATGGAAAACATGGTTTCTACAGGTAGTATAATCTGCCTCATTCTCAGTTCATCTAGTCCAGAAACATTCAGTTTTACTTTGTGGTCCTATTGCCTGAGCCAGAACTGCTCATGAGAAGCCCTATAATACAATGGAAGTACCTTCAGGGCACCATAGAAATTTATGTTAGTGTATCTCTTTGTGCATCCTTTGGGTGTCAGAATCTCTTCACATTCCTACTTATAAAAATGATTCCCTGAGCACACCTATATACACAGACACAATGAGCAGAGGTATTTGGTGTTGTTAAATAATAAAACACACCAACAACCTTCCCTCGTGGATTTTTGACACTAAAAGTACCATTCTCAGAAGTGTTACTCAGCTGTACCTTGAGATTTCAGAAAGAAAATTGACATTGATGTTACAGCATTTTCTTTCAACAGAGATATAGTTCTAAACACTCTCCTCCAGAAAATGTATGATTCAGCATAATATAGAAATACATTGTGATCATTATTTGAAGTATGAATTTCTACCCAAGAAACCATCATATGGAACTGAGGAAATATTTCAGAGGGATACACAATACAGCTGCAAGAGAAACCCAGGCTGTGAAATCTGGATTTGTGTCTATGTTTGGAACAGCCCAAAGTCTGGGATTGGGTTTTGTCATCTGGGATTTTCAAGGAGCCCATCTGGATAAAGAAAGGGGCAGACCACAGAATATGAACAGGACTGTTGTTTGATCCACCTTTCAGAAACAGTGTATTCCAAGTCTTTAGACTTACAAATACTGTTTATAAAGAGTGACTGGCAGATTTTGGAACCAGACTTATTTTCTAGACTCAGTGTAGAGTAAGTGTATCTTGTCAAAAGCATATTTGAAGGAGATACTCACTACCCTTCTGCTAAAGTAGCAGCAAGTGTCTGAAACAATCCCTTTCCAAAGCAGGAGCATGTTATTTTGTTATTATTCATGTTATATTTATGTGTGACAGGAATTACGTTATGCTTTCAACATTATACATGAGCTTTGAAAAACAGATGTTGCTAGCATCTCCTTTCTTTGTAGAAGCAAGAATCTGTGGAAAGCAGTGGTACTTTTCTGTTTCGAATAATTTGGAGAAAGCCACTTTTAAATCAGTAATGTTTTCCTCCCAGCCACTTCCTGAAAAGTTTTTCACATACTGATTTTATATCACTGTAATTTTCTGGGTTTGCAGGACCTGGGCTACTCTGGCCATACTTGATGGATGAGTTTATGCAAAGGAGGGTAAATGTTAAGGTACTGTGTGTTTCCTTCTTGGTTCCATATATAGTGTATAAATCCCAGCTGCAGTTATAAGGGTAATTTTCATGTTTTCTTAATGTCTCAGTACCTATTTTTATATAAGAAAAATGTATCACTAGTAGGCAGCGATAGACAACAGTAGTTTTTTGTGTAACGGCAGCAGTCAGGGCTATGAGCTTTGTGGCCTCATCACAATCCATATTTGTTAACTTCTTGGTCAAAACCAGTGGCTTACCAGAAGCTCATCGATATTTTAATCCATGCCCTGCTGGTCCTATCACAGCTGCTAGAGGGACATGAAGAGACCTACAAGTTAAAGAGGATTTTAGTTGACTGCCTGTGAAAATAAACACAGTCACATCTCCTAAGGCACAGGCTGAAAATGTCTGCCAGGGAAAAAACGTCCATCTGGCAAAACTCTCCCTCTCATGCCACAGTCACTGAAAATTGCTGTGCTTGTTCATGCAAAGGCAATACTGCCATACATACCTCCAGGCAAACTTTCTCCATCCCAACCTGCAGAAGACAGATGTTGAGAGAAGTCCCTCCTGCTAGACTGCTGTGATTTGGTTTTTTTGGTGGTATTTCTTCCAGTCTTCCGACTTCTGGTGAGCAACAAAGCCATGGGGACTCCAAAGGAAAGGGGAGCTCCCAGAAGAGAAAGGACATGTCAATCACCAAATATAAATCCAGAGACAATTCAAGCAAGGTGGCACAAAAAAGGCATCTCAAAAGTAAGAACACATCAGGAGGAAAGCATTTCTGCCGAGGTGACATCTATGCTAGGAACACTCCCCTGACAGATATAAAAGCAAACAGCGCTGGCAGAGTCTGTGGGTTGATGTAGTTGGCATAGTTGCTGGTGCAAGGAAAGGAGTAGAGCTTGCGCCAAGGCAGATGATTGCCTTCCCCTTTCCCTGCAATTACACTACCTGTGTGCACTGATAGCTACTCCAAAGTGAAAAACGACTACTGCAGATGCACCCACACTGCCAAAGGTGGCTTATCCCTCTGTGTTCTCAAGTTCTCTTCTGCAGTAAAAAATGCTGCTAGTGCAGCAGCAGCAGCCACCTATGCTCTCATGACATCAGCCAACAGAGAAAAGCAGTTCCCAAAATCATCAGGAAACATTTTGGATCAGGATAACAAATACTGAGAAAATACTCCTTTGCCTTTGCCTGGTGATTTGCTGCCACTTATCAATGGCTTGGCTGTGATATTGTCTCTTTTGACTTCTCTCTTAGCTTCTATTTTCAATTTGCCTTTTATACTCAGTGGTCAGCTAAACCACCCACACTGATGCCTAGGAGTGATCCTCAGTTATTTCTCTATGCTATTATGCACGTAGACATGAAAATGTACTGGTTGTGACTGTGCAGCAAATTCAAGCCAAACTTAAAGTAAAAGCTATGAGGTCAGAGAGAAAACTCTGCCAATGTTTATTCCCTTACAGTCATCCAAGATAAATTTCATTTGATCATCAGTCATCCCCAAATTCAGGATACACCAATGCTTTTCAATTTTTCTCAGGCTTCTCCCAGTTCTCTTCAATGGCATAGGACAAAGAGTATCAGCAAGTGTCACTCATTGTTTATTTTCTTCTGCCAGCTCACTAGTGCAAACACTCATTGAGAGAGGTTTTGGTGTCTCCTGTGGGACTTCATTGTCCTTTCTCAACAGCAGCTACTCCCAAAACCTGAAGGATCTGGGAAGGTCCTGGGATCCCTTAATAGCTGAGGAAAGGGAGTTGGTGTGTCTGCAGCCTTTTTCAGGAACAACCTGAACTAAACTAGGTGGAGTGTGTGTCAAAACTGGGTTCATTTTTCTTCTGGTTTTTATTTTCTGTAGCACGCCTTAGAAATTATTGGTCATGACTTCCCAAGAAGCTAAGTGTCCCTGCTTCCCTAGGAGAATCCGGTGAATACTCTTTCAGCTGCTTTGCAAACATTGACTAACTAATCCATGCAATACCCCTCGAGATAGGAAAATGAGGCAGAGAGATTATATGACTTGCCCAAAGCCACAGAAGGAATAAGTGTCAGGCGTATTATGAACAGGGCATACAGATCAAAGGAAATACAATGAGCACTCAGGAGTTCCTGTCTCCCAGCCTGCTTTTTACAAGAGAGAACAACACTACTTTTCTACTGTATAGCTTTTACAGGATTTTTTTTTAGTAAAGGATCTCGTCAAAAGCTTGAAGGAAATCCAAATAAATCATCTTAACTATACTACATTGGTGCGGATGACTTCGGTTTGTGAAAGGAATTTACATGCTTGCCGGATTTCAGTAGAAATGATGTTGTAAGATCACAAAGGCACAATCTATCTCTCATGTAAAGTTAATACAACAACTTTCCTCTATGGTCTTAGCTATACATCTGCAGGATTTCTTTTTATGTATGTGTTTTCATTCGTCTTAACTAACTTAGTTGGAAAACTTTACTAAGTGAAAGATTTAAGTAGCGAACTTCCTTGTAACAAAGGCTTGGTTTTCAGTCACAGCACTTCAGGGAATGAGGAACTTGCAAATAGATGTGTACAACACACCACCCTTCTGGATTTTTTTGACAGCTACTTGGTACTTCAGGGGCTTGTATATCCCAAGAAAAAAACATTTTCATGGCAATGGTACTCCTGTCAAACTCAAGTCAATAGCAAAGTTCCTATAGATTTAAATACCCCAGGTTTGTACTTTTCATTTCTGTCTTGATCTCAAATGAATTTTACTGTGGGGATCATATCAGAGATCCAAAGTGTAAGCTCGTGGAAACAAATATACTGCATTTTATATTACCTTTACTACTGGGAACAAATATGTTGTCTTACCTTTTTTTTTTCCCAGGTTTTTAAAATTACTTGGCTTATGAGAAGTCCTTTAGAGGAGTAGTGATACTGAATACTCTTCTGTGTATATCTGTATATGTGTATAAGCACATCTGTGAGCAGCAGAGACAAAGCTATGCACAAACCCCCTCCATTCCCTAATTTTAAAATTATGAGCTATATAATGAATGCTTTATTCAGAATGGCTTTCTCCCAACTGAGTCTCAAAAAACTATTTTTAAAGAAAGATGGGACAATCAGAAAGACTGCTGGGCAGACTGTGGAGAGAATTGCAGGAAGATGTGTAAACACCATAGTCTCAACAGGCTGAGTTGGATGTTGGACTGCCTGGAGGCTCTCTGGAGGTCCAGGTGCTCATTACCCAGCTCAGCCACTCGGGGTTCTGGGGGGACTGCAGATGGCAGCCACCCCTGCACACAATGGGATCGCCAGTGATGGGAGGGGACCTGTTCCCTGATCGCTATTTGGAGACGATCTCATCTTTTTAAAGGGTGTTTTCTCAATTTGACTTGCTGGATTCTGCGTGGTACTGAAATTTGATTGCTTTTTACTGATTCTTTTTTAGCGTGAAAATGCCAATTGGATCCTCTTTAGAGAGACTCCTCACAATACCTGAATATTGTGCTCAGCATTGGGCCCCTCACTACAAGACATTGAGGTGCTGGAGTGTGTCCAGAGAAGGGCAGTGGAGCTGGTGGAGAGTTTAGAGCACCACTCTGAGGAGGAACAGCTGAGAGAACTGGGATGTCTAGAGAAAAGGAGATTCAAAAAGGGAGACCTTACCTCAAGGGGAGGTGGAGATAAGGTTGAGATAATCATCACCTTGCACCAGGGGAGGATTAGACTGGATATTAGGAAAAATTTCTTCAGCAAAAGGGTTGTCCAGGGAAGCAGTTGAGTCACCATCCCTAGAGGTATTTAAGAGACGTGTGGATGTGGCACTTAGGGTTTAGTGGTTGACTTGGATAAATTGTTGGACTCTTAAGGGTCTGATCTTAAGGATCTTTTCCAACCAAAATTATTCCATTCCTTTCCTTTCCATTCCATTCCATTCCATTCCATTCCATTCCATTCCATTCCATTCCATTCCATTCCATTCCATTCCATTCCATTCTTATATAATAGCAACAAGTTCATTCACTTGTTTTAAGAATTTCATTTTTCTCTTCAGCCCTGCTTATTCTCTTGCACTCTTTGCACAAGTGAAATGATACTTAACACATGTTTAAATGCTTTGTTGAACTGGGGTCTAAATCATCCATATTGCACTGATTAAGGCAATTAAATTTTGCTGTTTGGAAAAATGAGTTATTTTTGACATTATTGTTAGGATGGACATTCATTTGAGCATACTTACTATCGTATGATTTGACAGAAATGCATGTTTTGTTCCTCCAGCACAAAGTGAAAATAAACAGCAGCGAAAGGGAAAACCCTTGCTTGTGGGGATGCTGGTGCTTCCAGAATGTCTGGGTCATGATATTTCAGAAAAATGCTGCTCCCAGCCAGTCATACAAAATAAGCTGGCAGTAGGTAAAATAGTTGCTGTCCTTGCCATGCTGGATTCTGCAGGTAATTCTGTACCAGGTTGCCTTTGTCTGTATGGAAAGCATTCCTTCTATTGTCATTTGCTACATCATTTGAGTATAATGTATATTGAGTATAATGTTTGTAACAGATCTGGATTCATACATCTCTTAGCTATGATGTCTAAATAAATACAGACCCTACTTGTTCGGGTTTTTGTTGTTGTTGTTGGTTTGGTTTTTTTGGAGTTTGTTTTGTTTTTTTGCAGTTTCTTAATGCCTGGTTATAGCCTGTGCATTCATAGGGTAAATGCCTAAACCCTATAGTTGTATTTAGTTTTGGTTTGCTGAGCTTCATTTCAGACTTGAGAGGACTCCTAAAGGTAGGCGATGTTGTGCCACCCCAGGCACATTTTGGCAGGTGCTGGCACAATTTCCAGGTCTCCTGGGGACTACAGTTCCCCTGCAGACATGGGCGGGCCTTTCCATTGTTTCTGGCTCACTGGGCTGAGAGCTTAGCTGGCTCACCTTGCTTCCTAATCATGCATTTCTTTGCTTTTCTGCTGTGCTTCCTAGCTGAGAGTGCTGTTTTCTCACTGAGTGTCCTAATTGGCATCATTGCCTCCTTAGGTTTACCTTCTTAACTCCTGCTTACAAATGGCATGAACTGAAAATATCTGAAAGGTGGACAAACAGATCTGAATTGTGGGATACAGAGTAAGACAGGTAGGTGTAAGAAGGAAAATTTTCCTCTTCTTGCATGAGTTTGATCAATTTGCCGTTTGATTTGTTACTTGACACTAAAACCTTTAAGGGAGAAAAGAGGTCTCATCTGATTACACCCAGCTGACTCCAGCGGTGATTTGTTTACTAAGCTGACAATACCTTTAAATTTGGATAACACCTCCCTTGTGAATGAGATTAATATGCCCAGTGTGAATGTGTAAGTGTTGCTTCATCCCTCACTGTCACAACTGCATTGATGACATCTTCCAGGAATCAACAAAGTCATCTTGGATTTACCATGTGGATTCACATGGCAGGGAGCTAATGCAGGAATGGGACAGCAGCACTGGTTGAACTCAAGGCCACAGACCTTGCTTTCATGGAAATGTATAAAAAGTTGTTAAATTATTTTATATTTTAGGATGAAAAAAAAAAAAAAAAAGAAAAAAAAAAAGGTAAGATCCAGCTAGCTGTTAAGTGCTTCAGGGTAATAGCAAATGCAGGATGCAGCCCTGCAGGATGGAATAGCCTCATGCCTGGCTCGTGTCAATGACAGCACAAAGTTATCAGCAACATCAGCTCTATCACTAAGCACCATCAAGCCAATAAAAGAAGGGATTCTTCTCCTGGTCTAAGAAAACAGCTCAGTGTATCTCTGTCAGATGCCTGACACTTTTGATTGCCTGTTTGTCCTACTGTTGCTGATATTAAGATACAAATATTAGTTCTTAATTGAGAGTGATTGTGTGAAAAGACAATGAGAAAATTACTGTCTTACAGTTATCTCATTGACAGGGACTACAGCACCAGAAATGCAGATTTCTGGCCTGCTTCAGAACAGAGGGGCAAGAGAAACCAGATTGAAAGTAAAATCTTGTAAATACAATAAAAAATGCATTTCATATTATTAGCTGAGATATTTTTTTCAAAGTGAATTAGCTCACAAGAAATTAAATCCAAAAAGTTATGAAACAATAGAGTTTCCTTAAGCTGTTCCTTCTCTTCTGGGCCAAAACCTCAGAAGGCATCAACACCCTCTGTAAATGAATGATTCATCATGGAACCTGATTTACTTTTGTTTTTTGTATCCTAGTAAGTAAAATCAATTAACATTATTTACACAGACACACTGTAAATGTAATAGTATGAGTTATTTTATCTGAAGATCTGGCCCATTATTATTTACATTAAAAAGATCTGTGTGGAAAGAATCCTCACAATTCTTGTCATTTCCCCAAATGCACTTAAAAAATGAAGTGTGTGTGTGTGAAAAGAAGTACAGAAGAAAGCAAGAATGAGTATCTGGATAATTAGTCTTGTCCCCTTCTCTCCAGCCAGACTATCCTTAACATCCCTTTTTTAGAAGATGCAATATTAAAATCTTCCAAAGCAGCCTGCTCTAATTATCCGGTGGAATTTACTGTGCAGAAACTGTGTAGTTTTACAGTAGAATCTACAGTGTGATCATAAACCAGCCTTGCCGTGTCCTAAATTTTACGACACAAAGATTGCTTGAAGGAATAACCCCTTTTGTCTGGCACATTGGAGCCCAGATTGCCATGACTGTGGCTCATGTTTTGTTCATGTGTATACATATGTATATATTTTCACTTTCCGCTTCTTTTCATTTCTCTTGGAGCGCTGAGGCTTGTGTATTCACTAGTTTTAAATTTCTGCAGTAGGGGAGCTGAGGAGTTTGCTTTTTATTTTTTTTCCTCTGTTTGTTCCCTTAACTCTTCTTGCAGTTTAACAAGTCAAATACAAAACACAGGGGGAATAAACATCCACATGATGGTACCATGCGTGATATGGCATCATTGATTGGATATACTGCATTGGAACATCACACAAAAGAAGAGCCTGTAACGAAAAAAAATCAGTTGCCTGAAGCTTTGAGCTTTCAAATTAGGCTAAAGAGGTTCCCCTGATAACCAGCAGTGTTGAAGCTTTCAGTATTATTTAGCTGCCCTGGTATCAGTACCAGTTAGAAGAGCCCAGAGACCTAACACACTGGTCAGGTAACCCACCTGCCCTCTCAATACTTTGGGATCAAAAAACATATCTAAAAATCTCCAGTTTACCAAGCATAACTGGGAGCGGATGCAACTCTCCCTTCTTCAACACTATCTCTGTCTGTGCAGCCTATTTTGCATCAAAAGATCCATTTGAAAGTAGAGATCCCTTGGAGCTAAATATTCTAAACTGACAGAAGAATTTCTAGTGGCACACCAGCCTAGAGCCATATTTTTATGAGGACATCACTTTCTATTTCTAAGCTTCAGTATGCACTCATGCTTCCTCATTGCCAGGAGCCATGCCACATCAAGTTGCCTCCTCCCAGCTTTTATGTTTTGTTTTTTTTTAATGGAGTCCGTTTTCTGCCTAATTTATGGCTATCTCCTTGACAAATTGTCAGACACCTATATCACTGGGATGGAGGTGTACATTGTGACATTAAAAAAAATTTATGGGACCACCATTTGTAAGTCTGATTAGTCTTGAAGGTTGGGAGAGGTTTAAAAACACCCCAAAACCCAGACATGATATGCAGTATTTAGTCCTTAAGTATAAGATAGGAACTAACAATAGACAAGAGCGTTAAGTTCATGGGGCTGACCCTGAGTTGCTTGGCACCTCACAGCGTTGCAGTGAAGGGAAACTGTGCTGGACCCTTGGCACCAGCAATGCTTTGCAGAGCTGTCCTTGGGTTGCAGAAACCTTAGGGCAAGGCTCCGGACTCCTTGTATGTCTTATTCAGCACCGAGCAGCCTGCTTGCACTTAAATAAACTGCCATGGCTTCAGTGTCTGGCTAGAGCCTGGAGAGTCACACTGCTTGGGTTTTAAGAAACAGTAATGGGCCTTCCTCAGTTTCATGTCATGTGAAAACACTGCTTTCACAGTAATGAAGCTAATTTTTTTCCCGAGTGAAAAGGCGTCAGGGTTTAGCTGCTCCCTCGCAGTGTCAGGGAGTTTAACATTCGCTAAAATATTCTCAAGGACTAGCACAGGATTTCAGTCTTAAAAATTCCACATCCATCAAAGAAGGTAGGAATTTTTATGTTAAAAGAAGAAAGATGTGCTGTTATAAGTCAGCAACTTAAAATGCCTTTATCTATACAGCCTGCAAGACATCTGCAGAACATTCAGCAATTAAATATGCCCCCAGCTGAACAATAATGTTGCTGCTTGGTCTGCATATAAATTAAGAATGAGTTAAGGGTGTGTGTTCAAGATGGGCTCTGTTGTTGTCAATATCCTGTGCCATAAGCTGCTCTTGAAATCACCCTGGAGTCTGCAAAGGGCACTTGTAAAGGTCCCAGCCAAACATCTCTTCCCCGTCACCCCAATAAAAGAGAGTGCAGATCCTTGAAAGAAGGATAAGTAGTAATTCATCATCTTAGATTTTTTCTCGCAGCCTCACAGAATATGCTGGTTGGGGAGGGACAGAGGAAGAAGAAAAAAAGGTGTAATTTATCCAGGAGTAAATTTATACAGGTCCCTGCTACATGTGAGTATCAAGCCAGGCTGGGAGCGGCTGGTGAAGCTCCCCTCCAACTACAGTACCAGGGTTTTCCCAGAGGTGCCACCATACCTGGAGGTTGGTTTTTAGGCTGCTGAACTCTCTGCAGCTTTCCTTGCTTGTCAGTTTTGACTGGAGGGCCAACAGTCTGTGTTTGCTCCCTGTAGCAAATGTCCTGTCCAGCTGTGGTTTGGAGCTCCCAGGTGTGTGCATGTCTATGTGTGTGTGTGTGCTGGAGGGGCCTGAAAAAAACAGCTGGAGAGGCCCTGCTTTTCTTCCACTGCATCATTTTTTCTTTCTGAGAGTGACTAGAGGGTGTTGGCACACCTGGCTACCCATCAAGACTTTACAACGAATATATCTTTTCTCTAGTGCTGATACCAAAGTATTTAAAAAGTGTTAAGGTGCTTCTTGAAGCTGCTGTATTGTTCTAGTGAGGCAGACACCCTGGGAAGGAGCTATGGGTGCTCACTCAGATGTGGAGCAGCAACAGCTGCAGTTGCCCAAGGGACAGCAGCCCTTGCTCTGGTTGCTGGCCCATCTCCACTGCCAGAAGTCAGAGGAGTGACAGACGCCTGTCCATGCATCTGTGGGGTGCTGGAGCAGTGGTGCACATCCATCCTGGTCCCCCAGGAAAGCACAGGGAGATGGACCAGGGAGGGCACTGGCACACGATGCTCTCTGTGACGCTGCTTGGAGGAGGGACAGGAACACACACATCCGCAGCTGCAGGGATGGGGTTTTCTGGAGCTCATCATTCAGGACCCCAAGGCATTAACTTCTGTTATGACTTACACCATCCTTACAATTGTAGCACCTTTCTGTTTACATTGAATTGCTTTGAAATTAAAACAAAAGATACAATTTAAAAAAAAAAAATCCTTTTGTTTTTGTCTGTTGGGCCTTATTGTCCTGCAGAGCATCAGAAGCCACATCTGTATCTGAAAAAGAGAAGCACCAGCTTGTTCATTGCTCCTGGAAGCAGCTTTGTGTGGATAATCTGGAGAGCACAAGAAAAATACAGCTACGTGGCACTGCACCTTTCATGTTAACTGGGCCCAGGCATGTGGGTTCACAGTAAAAAGTCCAGTTGGAGGTCTTCCTTCTGGGCAGAGCTTTCCATATTATCTCTCAGCAGGAGAGAGCTGCTTATTCTGTACCTTGATCTAATTTTAACAATACCTTTCTTTATAAGCACTACAGAATATCTGTTTTCTTTCAGCAATCTTGTAACAACAAACAGGTTATACCTCCCTTTCCTTGTTAGATTTTTTTTTTTTTCTTATTTTTCATTCTTCTTTTGGGCTATTTGAAAAGAAACCCTGAATTTTGCCTGGTACAAATATCACTTGACTTGTTAGAGGTGATATAATGGGGTAAAGAGACTTAAAGTGTGCAGGGAAACCAGCATATCTTGATAACTATATAATCATCTGGGAGAAAGTTACAGAAATATCCAGAAGCAGTAAATATGGTAAGGTATGCATAGGGCAACTCCAGACCATCAGCTAGGGACCCATAATGGAACATTGCCATCCTTAAAGGCATTTTTGTTTCTACAATTTTTATGACAGTTTTATGGCAATTCTGTAACCACTGTACTTCACTGCTTCACAGTGATTCCTTTTTATCTCTTGAGATTTTCCCAAGATGTTAGGATGTAATATATGGAGAGAAGAGCAATCATCGCATAGCAAGCTACACATAAAAGAGTCATATAATCAATTGTTCTGATGTCATAAAAGTCACAGTCCACTGATCTGATGTCACTGTGATGGATTGGGAGTTTTAATGCTTCATTTATGGTGTTTAAAAAAAAATGTGGGAAGGGGTGGTTATGTCAAAACACATGCCATTCTTAATGTGGCATTAACAGAGCTAAATGGGATGCAGTGATATTTATTTATTTGACCGCAGAAATGTGAGCCAAGATCAGTGTTAACAGCATAAATGTGACTACTTCTGTGTGCTTTCAGAAACCAGTGGGCGAGAGCCAGGAGCAATGAATATTTACTCCAGCTGAGGATCTCCTTCAATGTTTTAATTAATAATAAGGGAAGTAAGGGCTCAACCATGACTTTGCCCCAGGTCAGGGGCACATGGCTATGGTATCCAAAGAGCAGCCTGGGAGGCTGTGGCTGTTGGTGTTGCAGTCTGCTGCTGCTTCCCACGTGCTTTGGCAAAGGAAATACCCCAGCCTGCCCTTCCCTTGCTGACAGTAACCAGCAGGTGGGGAGAGCAAGAGCAGTGGGGACTGGAACAAAGGTCTGTGAGTATTGCCATGGACAGAACTGAATGGACACACAGAGGTGGCTCTGCTCCCTTCGCTGTGGCCAACAGCTAGGGAGAGCTGCTTGAAGGGGAATGTGGCATGGCCCTTACTTCGTAGGCGAGACAGTGCAAGATGGGTTGTGTGGGGCCGTAATATTCAAGGCATCCATAGGTCACATACTCTTAGGATTTAGGATTAGGAAACTGTGCTGTTTCAGTGTTTGCACTCCTCAGGCAATAAGTTGTTCAGAGGGGCATGGACTGGTACCATTTTTGTGGTCACCATGTGGTCAGGAGAGGGAGTATATTACTTTTACGATGGAGGAGCTTAAGGCTGGCATTTCCCATCCTGGCAGTCAGCCACATCCCTCTACTAAAACACATCAGTTGGCTGATTCTGCTCAAACTTTTATTGGGTTGGTCTTGAAAGTGTCACTGACAGGTTTCAGGTTCTGTGTGTGCTCAGGACAGGTCATGAGACCCAGAAACTGCCCTGGACTCACAGGGCTTGGTTTAATTTTGACTCCTGTTAAGAAGCTTTTATTTGCAATCGAGGGGAAATCACTCCTTAACAAAAACCAAAGCTGTGAAATCACCATATACATGGGTGTTATGCATAAGAACAGTACTACCTCAGTTTGTGATGGGCATGTGAGCTTTTGCACCTGACCAGGTGTATGTCTGGAAAAAAATAAGTCAGTGTTGTGCAACAGTCTTGCTCATCCTGGCTGCAGTTAAAAGATGATTTTGTGTCATTGCCAGACAGAGAAGTTGTCACTCTTCTGCCAGTGCTGTTCCTAGCTCCTGTCTCCCTTCCCTTACCTCCCCTTTCTCCAGTCTTCTCTCTGCTCTCACTCCTTTGCCCATAAAGTTCTTTCAGCCCAAGAGTGTCCCTGGCTCAGCACAGCTGGAAACAGCGACCTTAGAAGCATTTCAAGCAGGGTCTCCAGGGCAAATCAGCCCAGCACTGCAGTGGTCTTGTGGGCTTACAGGCAGATAACACTGGGCTTCCCTCTGCAGTGGGACAGTGCCCACTTAGTGCCCAGCAATGCCAGAAAGGGAACACAAGAGCTCACTTCTAGAGATGGATCCTCTGACTTCACTTGAAAACCTATTGTGGGTTCTCTGGACAAAAGTGGAACGCTTCATGTTCTTGTGCTTCAGAGTCTTGGGAGCAGGACTTTCACTGCCACCAGGAACCCCTAACAGAACCACTGCCCTGTGCTGCTCTGCATCTTCCCCCTTACCCAGCTTATTGTCTCCTCCTCAAACACAAAGTTGGGAAAGAAGCCAAGGGATCCATTGCAGATATCCGTACTAGTGTGTATTTTTTTCACCATCATTTTTGAAGCATCATGCAGTCCCCTTCCTTCATGTTGAAGGCAGAGTAAGAGAACTCCAATTTCATACCCTCAGGCCCGAATAAAAGAATAAAAACAACACAACATTTGCATCTGTTTAGCAAGCTCTGTTCTAGAAGTCTCCATGCAGGAGAAAAAATGGGGGGAAAAGCCCCATCGTGTCAGGTGACATGGAGCTGTTCAGAGAGTACGGTGGAAAGGAAAGGCACAGAAGAAAATTATTATCATAAATGACCTAAGAATTCATGGCCTTATGATTGCAAACACAAAGTCTAAAAAGGTTACATTCTCTTGCTTCTCTGCCTACCCCCGATATCAATGAACATCAGCTAAAGGTGGCTGAAGAACCAATTTCATGCATCTACTGTAGAAGGAAATGAACTGAGCCAAGGGCAAAAATAAAATTATACAAATGTTATTATAGACTAGCCTGCTTCTGTCCTAGTTTAATTCAAATTTCAGTGCTGCAGGCTTTGCTGCTGGCGGTAGCCTTCCTGAATAAATCAACATTTGCTTACATCTAAATTATTAGAGAAACATGTGACTTTGTTTATTGTATAAATTATACGCAAGGTTAAAGCATTAACTGTTCAACGGGCTTTGTGCAGCCACACAATCACTCCCATCCCCCCCAGACCTTTCTCCCCCAACACTATTTTGAGGACAAGGTGTCCAGGGTGGGCTCAGTGGGGGCTGCCTGGCAGAAGTGCAGCTAAAGGCATCATTTTAGGGCCTTTCCTTCCATTGTGCTGCCCCAGGGGAAATCACTCTGCCATGCAGAGCACGCACAGGATGTAAAGCACCCTTGTGCTGACTGGGTAGCTCTTCAGACCTACTTTGCAGCAGTGCTTTTGGGTGCAGGGGGTGATGGGGAGAGAGGTGTTCAGTACCTAGGCACGTTTACAGGCAGAAGGAAGGAATTTGCAGCTGCCAGCACTGCTGTGATGGGTGGTGGGGTCCCGTCTGCCAGGACCTGGCTCCGCAGCAGGTTCCTGGCTGGAACCACAGCAGCCCTGCACCACAGCAGCTCTGGGGCTCCAGCGAGCTCGTGTGCAACTATCCCTGTGGCTTTTCCAAGCTTCATGGTGGCAGCTGCTGGAGTTCAGCTGGGAAGGTGCTCATTAAGAAAGCTGAGCAGCTCTGCTGCCTTCGCCATCCATGTCCCAGCCCTGAAGGAGTCAGGGGCTGCTGGGGCAGCCAGAGCCCCATCCCCTGGCTGCCAGCTCCCTGTCTGTGTAGTGACAACTGGTGTGGCCCCTCCCAGCTGGCCTCCCTTCCCATAGGTAGAAGAAGAAGTATGTGAAGAGCAGCTTTCCTTACTGCTCTTCACATACTAGAAGCTCTTCCCTTGGGAATAGTCCTGTTGCACAGGGAGCCTCTGCTGCAACAGTCCTGAGCACTGCAGCGGTGTAACTTCTAACTGCAGTATCTGGGAATATTGCTGCAAAATATCAAAGTATCCTCTTTTTAAAACCAAGCAAGCAAAAAAACCCAAAGGAGCTTTTCTCCCCCAAAGCCAGTAATGTCTCGCAGGCCAGTTGGTGTGGTGCTTTTTGTCACAAATATATCACCACACAGCAGCTGCGTAAATCTTTTCCACAAAGGTATCAGATGCCATTAGCTCGGGGTCTAGGATATGGAATCCAAACATATGTCTCCCGGGTTCCTGCCCTGAAATACTATCAGGAGGTTTCTGTGGCCATACTGAACTGAATATTTTGTTTACATTTCATTTACACTTACAAATTAATATATACTTTCAATGCTGTTAAAGGGCCATTGAACAGAGCTGTAGTTTTATATTCAGCAACAGGATGTAATTTCCCTATCAATAAAATTGTTTGTTTTTCTCTGCACTCGATTATTATGGAAATTTCACAGTTTCTCAGCTACAGTGGTGTCTAGTGAAATGAGCAGGCCATTTATGTGGATTTTTTTTCAAGTGTCCTTACTCTTTTCTATTTATGCTAATGTTATTTCATGCTAATAGCAGACTATATTTTGCTTTGATACTATTAAAACCTGGCTGGCTTGAGTAAAAGGAACATTTTTATAATGTTTTCTGGAAATGATCTAACACAGTAAAATCATCTCCATTACAAGTGTGGTTTTAGAGGAGACTCTGTTTCCCTGCCCTTCAATCCAAAAAGTGAGAAATCCTTTAGACATAAATTAATTTCACTGGCTCCTTTTCCTATTTTTGTTCTTTGTAAATGATAACTTACTGTGTAATTTAGCTATGCTGCAAGGAGTTCTTCTTCCAAGAGGGATTGGGGAAGCATATATTGTTTATCTCAGCCTGTGAACATGAGGTTTACAAATCCCATTACCAAATAATGGGATTGGAATTCCTATTTCAATTTTTATGCATCCTTTTGCAAAAATGTGACCTCCTTCTCCATCCTGAATAGCTGAGATCTTCCCTCTCCATTAGACAGGGCTCTGCATCGTTATAACCTATCCTGGCTTCCTTCCTAGGTATTACCACAAAAATTGGTGAGATCTTTAAACGTGAGAAATTCACCTTCGGCCTGGAATGGAAGCTAAAAGAGAACTCCAGCTCCTTTGCATGAAATTTGTATCAGACCTGTGAGAGGAGATACACTGAATGAGAAGATTCAAGGTAGAAAATGTAATCAGTATACAGGCATTTTTAGTGACCAAGCTGCTCTGTCTTCTATAGTGGTTCTGTTCGTGCCTGCCTTCAGAGCCTCCTACCCCAGTGACACTGAAAAAGCGCTGAGGAAAACGAATTCAGGTTCCCCACATGCACACCACCGGGGAAAGGCTCCTGTGAATCCCCTGGAATTTTGGGGGAGATGTCAAAATGCAAGCTAACTCTGCCTTGGCCTTATGCTGCTGCCTCCGAGCTCTCACACCAGGGATAAAAATCTGGCGCAGCGACATCTTCCCTCGGTTGGAAAATTTGCCTCATCTGACTGACAAGCCTGGGCACTGAGGTCAGCTGGGAGGCCTGGCTGAACAGAAGGCTGTAATGAAGACATTTTCTCTCTCCTGGCTGACCTCCTACAGCCGACAGATTTGAATAGCCTCTTCCCCAGCTGACAGAATGAAATGCGGGCTAGCAGAGATCAAAAGCACTTCCCATTTATCTACCTAGTTATTCATAAAGTCCCCCATCACCATGGCATCTGAAAGCTTCCAGTGAACTGGGGAGAGTTCCCTGGGGCTAAGAGCCTCCAGTGCTTCCTCACAGCAATCAAAATTGCTTCCTGAGGGTTGGTTTGTTTTTTTCCCTTCTTTCTCCTGCTCATAATTTTTATCCATTACTGCAGATCATCATGGGGATTAAAGGGAAGATTGAATCAACTGGGCAAAGGCTTTGACTGAATTTGCATACACTCTCATCCAGTATTCTAGCTTCTGATCAAAAGATTTATTGTAACAGTAAAAAAGTGGCTGAAGACAGGAATTAAAAGTTTCAAGCCACAAAATCCTTCCTATCTGAGAGGAAATTAACAGAGACAAGACTACCATTTCAAGACAAGTGCATTTTACACGCTGAAAAGACAGGTAAATGCATGGCTGAAAAATTTTTGCGAAAAGGTACAGCATTTTTTTGTTGTGAGTTTTCTCCTTGCAATTTGTGCAGTGCTTTGACTGTTGGTCATGCAAAAAAAAAATAGTTCAACACTGTTAAAGAGACAATAAGGACAAATATGAAAACAAATAAGAGCATTTCTTTGAAAACATTTCTATATTTCTTACACTAATCTCATGATTTCTCAAAATCTAATTTGTGATTACTGAAATTTATCTCTGACCATTGCTAAAATTCCATGGCACAGATTTTTCCAAGCAAAGACTCCAGCTTTACACAAAAGTAAATAAATCTTTGGTATCTGATATCAAAAGCCAAACTACAGGCAGGTTTGGCTATTGACTTTCATCTGTAGCCTGTTTTTCTTCTGTAGTCTTCCAATCTAAACTAAAAACTAACCCCAGGACTGCAAAATGGTCAGATAGGACAAACTGATAAACAGCCTACTTTGCCTTGACATTGGTGTTACACAATTTACAAATTACAGTGCTTTTATGACTGAAAGCAAGTTTTTAATTGTTCAGCTTCCTACTTGTCAGCCTCTTTCTACATGACAATTGCACTTCCCCATTGCTGCTATGAGAACAAATCCTTCATTTTTTGAGAGGTGCTGGGATGCTTCAGTGACA
Source organism: Parus major (assembly GCF_001522545.3). Taxonomy (NCBI): domain Eukaryota; kingdom Metazoa; phylum Chordata; class Aves; order Passeriformes; family Paridae; genus Parus; species Parus major. Next base: position 106,128,139 of record NC_031769.1, read on the forward strand.
AATATCCTGGAGTTTCTACTAACAAATGATGAAAAAATTTAGTCATGGGATGCCAGTGTTTTCTTCTTCTGATTCATATTAAACAATCAGTGATTTATTAAGAGCTTGTTAATTAGTAATGTGGCAAACTTGATGATTAAAAAAAAACCCAAAGCAACAGAGAGGAGAACCTCTACTGGATTATCTTATGGAAAATGCAATCAGGCTGTAAAAGCAAGCTAAAAATAAAACTAATACCTTCTTCATTGACCTCAGGCAGTTGCAATTGGATAAAACACTCTTCAGTTTGTTCCCAGCAGTTTTGTGCAGTGCTGCTCTATGATAGGACTAGCAAGTGTATTCTGCTTGGAGGAAGATTCATCTTGGCTGAATGTGTGGGAATTTTGAGTTCAAGTGAAGCCTTAGAAGAATCATATTTCAGGTGCCTACAAGTTTATAAACACAAGTTCATAGAGAAGTGGTTGCTGCCAGAGAAGTACCTACTTAACCCTTTATTTAAACATCTGTTAAATGAATGGCATGAGCTATGGTCATTAATGTGACATGGCAGAAAAAACGGGTTTAAAAGAAAAAGTTATTTGTTTTAAAAAAATAGATAAATAAATCATATATTATATATAGAATATATTTATATATAAATATAAAAATATATAAAATATTATAAATAAAAATATTTATTAAAAAACTTATTGCCCAGGTAATTTTGTAATCTGTCTCTGTTGGAAACTGCAGTAGTGGAGCTCCATTTCAGTGAACCTGCTTGGGTTTTTTTTACAGGATTTTCTTTGTCATTACAAATATATTAAACTATTTAAAGTTTACACTGGACTTTACTAGAACAACTGCTGTAAATACATAATAATATAAAGCTACTACAGTGTATACGGTATTATGGTAATCTACCACATTACTACACTGTAGTATAAAACTATACTACATGTGTCAAGAAAATAAATCTAATGTCTAAGGAAGTATCCTTTCCTGGTTTATACAATAGTCACATAGCTATTAGTTTACAAAATTCAGTATTTCATGGTGAGGCTTTCACTAGCTATTGCTAATTAAACAAATTCTGCCACATGTGTAAAAGTTATTGGAATGTATTCTAAGCAGTAAGCTCTCTGCCCACACAGGATATATAAATCAGGCACAGGGCAGTGAAAAAGGTACTAAGCTCCAATGTCCTGTGTGTATAAACAGTCTTGATTTTTTGGTTAGGAGCATAATGTTCTATCACATGAGAAACCTGGGCTGTGGTGTTAACCTCACCTAGCTCAGAGTTTAGGAGCATCACAGAGGTGATACTTTCAGCCTTGGAGGGATAATGTATCATGCCTGAGCACCTTGTTCACAGCAGCGCTGCAGTCCTGAAATAGGCTATCATCACTTCTCGGAGCTGATGGCTTTCTGCTGCAAGGTAGCAGTGTCACCTAATACTGTGAGGCGAGGAGATGAGGGTGTGGAAGGACAGAATTTAATGAGGAACAATACTTCGCAGCAGTGTTTTAAATGCCTCAGGCTTGGTGTCCTAGCAAGCTCTGGAGAAGTGAGGAAAAGCACAAATAGCTTGGACTTTCACATTAAAAAAAAAAAAAAAAAAAGTTTATTTAGCTTACAATTATGCAGGGATCTGCAGTGATGGTTTCAATGCCATGCAATTACACACAGCCAGACCTAAAGCAGGTTTTTGCTTCAGCTGGCACACAAACCTAAACTCTGTCCTGCCCAGGACAGATGAGACCAAGCAGAAGTTTCCAGTTCTCTGCTCTCTTCTGTCCAAGGGAATTCAACCTTCTTTCTCATTCCCAGCTGGAGGGAGCCCAAATGATAAGGCTTTTTGGGTTGTTCCTCCCCACTTGCTGAGTCCTTCATACAAGGTCAGTTCCAGCTGTTGAAAGGACCAGCTCCTTTTCTGACAACTGTTAGAAAATGAGTCCCATGACCCACCGGGAACAGCATTCTAGGCAGAGAACCCTAAACAAATGTTAATTGTGTCTTACAAGAGATTAAATACCTCAGCCCCTGAAACAGGCAAAACTGAAGATACACACATTTTCCCACAGTTTCCTGTCATGTAGCATCTGTGTTTTGGCCTCTGTTATATGATCTGTGTCAAGCACTGTGTAGTGTCTTTTGACAGAATCTTTTGTAGTGACCAGACACTCAAAAGTTAGCCAATAGCAAATGGCATGACTATTTTTGGACACTTGTAATTGCCCAAATAAATTCTAGGTAATTTTTTTGCCTTTAAGATGTGAACTTTGAAGCAGTCCATAGGTCTGTGTTAAGAAATTGGTTCAGCATTGACAGAGAAGTGTGGTACCTTATGTGTCAGTACTGAAAGCTCAGGCATGATGCTGCAGTAACACAAACATGGCTTTCAGGCAAGTGACTTCCACTAGGGAACCATGACTGGCCCACTGATGACTCTGTCATTTCAGTGGGGGATTCAGGTGATCATTCTCAGCTGTCAAAAATGACAAAATCTGAATCCCTAACATTATGACTGTGAGAACAAATGGTTACATGTTTTTTATGACTGTCTGCATTAAGGGCTTGGTGTTCCTTTTCCAGAGATGTAAAAGTAAAATCAACAGAAGTGAATGCCAAATCTAGACATCTCTATTCTTGTTGTAGCTAAGGAGTTTCTGAGATGTCCACAGGAAGGACAGAATGCACATGCAAGAACAGCCTTGTACCTGCTGCTGGAGCTGCAGAGTGAAGCTCTAGGTGTGTGTTCTTCATGCACTCAGGAGCCCTGGATGAAGGTGTTCCTGTCAGAGCTGCTGGAAGTTATTACTCCTGCCAGAAGACATGATTCAGTGAGAGTTCCTGAGCAAGGCAGCTGGGTGAGGTTACACAGATGAGGAAGGCAATTTTTCTAACTGTCTGGCTTGAAACAGATAAGGAAGGGCTTGTGTGCCCTTTTCTTGGCAGAGCTGAGGTGACATTGCTTTCTGGTAAGGGCATGGTAACCCCCAATTAGGAATGATAATCTTTGACAGGCACAGCTGTTTGTAGAATCCATGACCTAGTATAAAAACTTCAAGTGTCACTTGAAAATTAGCTAGACAATGGCAAACAATATTTACAGATGGGGAAAATCTGGCACTAGAGGCATTAGAGGGCTTGGCACACGGTACTCCAGCAGCCACAGGGTTGCAGGGATCCTGGCTCACATCTTCCTCCTCTGTTCTCTCCCCACTTCTACCTTGCAGTGGCAGGGTCAGATGGAGGGGTGATCAATGGGATACCCTCCCTGTGATGTCATCCAGTTTGGTCTGTCCAGCAGCAGAGCTCCACAGCTCTGATAGCGGTGAAGAAATCCCACATACAGCCTGCAGTTCTGGCTGCCTGCAAAAGCAAGTGCTGGCCTTCAGCCCTGGCAGCTGGAACGCAGAAGTGCAAAGCGAAAGGAACAAAAGCACTGCTTTCCTTCTCTCCTCTTTATCTATGCACTCAGTTAGTTAAGATGGTTCAGGATGCTGTTTGTTCTGTGGGCTGCCTGTCATCCTCAAGCTGCTGTAACCTTGATTAAATCCAAGTACTTTAATTAGAAGAGAGCTGTAGCTCTGCACGCTCGTCCCCCACTCTGCAAACAGCGGTAGGGAAGTACAATTACACATAGTGACAGATGGAGAGCACTAACGTAGGTGTTAAACCCGTGTGCGGCTCACAGCCCAACAGGGCTGGCTCAGCCCCATGGCTCTTCAAGGCGAGTGAGCTGGAGACTTGGAAGTTGACAGAGTGCTCGTGTCTTTCATAGCAGGACTTAAAAATTGAAGGCACAGCACCTTTCATCTGCATAGAGGCCCGCTGGGGAAAGCTTAGCAGTAACTTTTCTGTCTCCTTCTTGCCATGCTTCCCAGACATGAGTCCTGGTTTTGTCATATTTTGGGAAATTATTCAAAAGAGATTTTGGCGAGACCCTACTTCAGGTAGGTAAGCAAAACAAAATGGAAGATGGTCCTAGCATTGAATTTTTCATCTGATTGTATTAAAAGCTCTTATAAGAGCTGAGGGGTTGATCTTCAGCTCTCCTCTTTTATAGTATCTTCATTCTGAGTGGATCCTTCACCCTTACCAAGTCTGAGATCCATGAACTTGAAAAGGACAGAAAGAGGGAGGGAGAGAAAAAATAAGCTCAGAGATACATTATTATTTTTTTTAATCTCTTGATCAGCATCTTTCAAAGAGAGGCATGCACAGGAGTTTCCACTGCATTGGCCTCAGTTAATGAGGCTGCAAGGGCCTTTTGCTCAGCAGGTGTCAAGTCCCCTTTTGAGTGCTCAGAGTAACATCACATAGTATTTCCAGACTTAGACTCTTTTGGAAGCTGGGCTCGGCAGTAGCCCAGGGTGGCAGCAATGGCACATAGTCCAGTGACTTTCTTCTCATCGACTAAAGGGCTAATGAAGTAAGTCTCACTGTAGCTGAACAAGCCGGGTTTTTCTCTAGGATCTTTTGCATCCCCACAAGGAGAATGGGGAGAAGGGTGAGAGCTTTCAGCCTCAGAATGGTTCAAAGAGTCTTACTGGTGTAAGTACAGCTGTGGAAAACAGAGAGTTTATTGTTTAGCATGCCCACGTTTCGCGCACAGCCAGGGAAGTGCTGATGAAGCAGTCACACTTGGGGGAAGGGGAGGAAAAAGCATTGTTTATTCAGCAGGGAAATTATAGAGACATGAACAAACATTGCTCATGCTCCTCAGAAGTGCACCACTGCTCAAAAGGCAACAGCTGAGGTAATCTATTAATAAGATTTATGCTACTGAGAAAGCTGTGGAGAATACAATAGAAATTAGTTCAAGAGCACCTTTGCTTCCTGATACTTTTGCAATCCCAACAACAAAGTCAAGATTGCTATCTATATTTCTTTGAACACATAAACTTCCATCTCAAATTTGGCCAAGGGTAAGCAAATGCCATCCAACTGCACCTTTTTCTCTCAGTCTGCTTAAAAATCAGTACTAAGAATTCCTCCTTGACTTTAATAAGAGTAGAGGGGAAGGAGTAGAGGAAGAAGGAAGCTGCTTTCCAGCTCCTTCAGCTAAACAGTTGGCTGCTGCAGGGCTGTGAGGTACAGGCACAGTAGGAAAAGCCGTGGTGATACAATTCCTGGGATGCAACTCTATCTCTGACTCACCCCAGGAAGTGCCTTTGATGGCTGGAATGCTGCAGCTCCCACACAGGAGCTGGAATCAGGATACTCTTCCTTGCTGTCCCTGCCCTATTCACTCTTTACAGAAAAATGCTTCCATATATACCTTTGCTGCAGTTAGAGATCTGCCAGCCACATCTCTGCTTCATATTTTCCCCCCAGTTGCTTAAGTGCATGAATTCTGGGTTTCTCCAGTGTGTGCTGGAGGGGATGGGGAGGACACAGAGACAAAGACAGCCCTGCTGACTGAGCCCTGGGGATATGTCTGCTCAGCCTCCAGTGGGCAGATATGGGCTTGCTTCAACCAAAAGCTGCACACTAGGGATACCTTACTGGCTGTTTTGTCTGCCTCCAGCTATGTGGCTTCATCTAAAGAACACAAGGCTTGAACCCAGGGCTTGAACCCTTGATCAACCCAAGATTTGATACCTCCAGCAGATCAATTGGCTCTTGGTGGTATAGCTGTGTAAGAAGGCCTCAGTCACTGACACTGTATGAGTGAGCAGAATTTCTGAGAGGGAATTTAGGGCTGTTTTTTCCCACCTAGGTGAAAAGAATTGGCATTTTAGCAGAAGGAACAACTTCTGGTCCTGCTGTAGATGTGTTATTTTTGCCAAAGGACAAAAGATGTTCCTAGATCACAGGCAGCCTGAAGGCTATGATCCAGGAGAAGATGAAGGAGAGGCACAACTTGAAATAAAAATTGCAGGTCATGTCACTCCAAAAAAAACTGTGCTGCAGACATCACAAAACAGGAGGGTATAAACACAGAAATTCAGTGGGTTTTGAACAACAGGGGAAGTAATACTAGAGGACATTAAAGATGATGCTCTTTAACATTTTCTTCAGGGCTCTGGAATTACCACATCGCTGTTGGCAAAATTTTCAGACAACTGTAAGTGATAAAGAGAAGTGGGGAAAATTATATAGTGATAAAATACCTTGGAAGAATAGGACCATTAAAAAAACCCAAAACATTTCCATGCAAAATATACAAGCTGAGGGAGGTGGTCTGTGGGATATGGCAGAGGAGGGAGAGAGTGCCCAGAAAAGGAATTGAAAATGAACATACTCTGGTACTCAGTAGGCCTACAAAGAGAAGGATCAGTCTTTTGTGAAAGCCTTGTGAGACCAATACTGGTGTGCTACCTGCAGACCTTGTGCTCATGTGGTAAAGGGAAGGTGGGAAGAACAGAAAAGAGCAGTGAAGAGAGTCACAGTGATAGTTTTGCTGTGGTGTATGAGTGTTAAACAGAAAAAAACACTGGCTATGGAAGGGCTCTAAATTAGAGCTCATGGCTGGAAGTTGAAACCACAGAAATTTTCACAGGAAGTAAATTGCAGTTCTCAATATGGAGGGTGAGTAAATGTGAAATAAAGGGGCCAGGGAATTGGTGTGGCTTTGTTTCTCAGTATCTTTAAATCAACATAAATCAGGGAATAAATTACTTGAAGAAATATATATTTTTTTTTCATAAACTTGATGAATCTTTGGTCTTAGATGAGTCACCACAGCTTGTGAGCATAAGGGAATGTGCTGGTTTGTGCTTACTTGGAAAGGCAGTGTATTTAGGGTTCAGGGTCTGTTTTGCCCCAGTAGATTCACACAGACATTTTGATTTTGTAATGGGCAAAAAGATATAGGATAGTTAAAGGATATACAATATAATGTGATCAAAGCCCAAGTGTCACAAGAATAGCAGTAATTAAAATATTCTGATCTGAGGGTAACGACAATGATTTTTCATTCTGAAGGTAATGCTGCTGAAACTTTTAATGTTTGCACGTTTCAGTTCTACCAAATGTGGGGCACTGAAATCTTTCTGTTTGAGGAAAGGATTACTTTCATTTGCAGGGAGATAATCTCTGCTTCACCAATTTCCTTATGTTCCTTTGAGATGGTGTGGTTTCCAGCACAGCTTTCCCGTGCCAATTCTGCGCAGGTCTGTTGTGATTTTTGATGCTGAAGAAATAACACTGCAGATGATCTTGAAGGTCAATGAAAGCAGGAGAACTGCAAAACAGCATGACTTTGCACCCAACTGCAAGCTGATTGGGAAGAAAATGGTTGCAACTGGACAGCCTATGTCCTACTAGCCTAAACTTCATGGGGACAAATGTCTTTCTTCATACAAAGGGTTGGCATTTCTAACTGGAAAACTGCAAAAAAAAGAAATTAACTCCCCTTGTGGGATGTGATGTTCTTTTAGCTGATATTACCATCTTTGTTTATCCACTCCTACACCACAAACCCTGAACATGTGCTACATGTCCTTAGGCACCCATTGGTTAATTTACTTGTGCAGAGTCAGGCAACAGAATTATAATAATAAATTACGAAACATAGTACAACTGGAACAAAGATGCGCTACAAAAATTTTTCCTGCTTTTTCCCTTGGTATTTCTTCTCAGCCAGAGACATAATATAAAGCTACAGGTCAAAGTGTGGTCTGTCACATTAATAAGTCTTACAGGAAAAACTAAATAATTCATTAAAACAAATTAACGAGTTAATAAGAACAGAAGTGAGTTAAAATACAATAAAATATTATTAATACACCTCAGCCTGTATCTAAAGCCTGTTTAAATTGAATCAATGCACAATTAATGGGAAACTGAGCTCAAGTTTTTGTATGATTATGTATAGGGCAGATCATGCAATATCATCTACCATGCAAGGTGTTTAATCTCTTTAGCACTTCTAAAATGAAACTAAATGTGATCTGGACTTCTGAGTCCTCCACTATGGCAGTGATGTGAATTTTAGAAATAAGAGAAACTGGTACTCAGAAAATAGCATATATTTTTATGGGACTACACTCCATAGCCTCCCACTGCAATTTCCTATCCTCATAATTTTTCAGTTTAAATAGAAATATTTGAATTTTTCATTTTAAATAGAAATATTTGGTTTGGAATAAAACCATCAGAATTCTGGATAAAATAATGACAATTTTAATTGCCACACATTTGTTTTGAATGTGTTGTTAGACCTATTATAACTGCAGCATTGATTCATGACATTTTCCTCTTTTTGTAATGGGATTTCTGTGGCTGCAAAAAAAAAAAATATGAACAAAGGAGACTGTTATGGAAGAAAAAGCTAAAGGCATTTTGGAGGCCAGGAAAATGAACTACAGCTCAACCCTTCTGAGCTGTTTGGGTGAGGACAGAATTTGAAGTCCTGCTGAGTGAACCCATTTATGTGCTATCCAGGGAATGATGATTTCACTGGGACTTTCCAGTCTTGGCATTGAAGAAGCAGGTTGCATCACTCTGAGATTTTTTGCACAGCAACAATTTGACATCTTGAAGTAAATACTGTGGGGTTTGTGTGACTTCAACTTATCATGTGTTTTACATCCTTGTCACATAGGTAAGTGATCCAGCAACTTAGAGAAATTCCTAATTTAAATAGACATCAAATATCAGGTGTAAAGCAAAGTTTTGTCAGGAAGAAAACTGTCATATTTGTCTCTGAAGGAACTTACAGTCCATGCATGAACTTCTCTTTAGATATAAGTCTTGCTCTCCTCAGGGGCAAGGCTGGGTTTTTCTATTTCACCAGTGCTGTGCTCTTCGAGGACTTTGGTAAGAGACAGTACTTGGATTTTCTTTTTACTTTGGCAGATGTGGAGAAAAAGAGACTGTGGTGGCAGCAGGGAAGAGTTGAGGTCGTTGAGTTTTCACTGCTGCAGAGGAGATCACAACATGAAGGAAAGCTGAGGCTAAACCTTGATTTCAAAGAAAGAGGGGAATTTCCCTCTTCTACTGTAATAAGCAATGACAGCTGCAAAGGTATACCCTGTCTTGCAATGAGATAATTTGTTTGCCTTTTCCCTACCCACAAACACAGCCCTTTCTGGCTGCCTGATGTTAAATATTGGTAGCTCAGCCTGGGAGACAGCATAGCAGACAACTCTGGACATAACTTCTAAGGGAAACATGTAGGTCAGCTTGGTGAATTGTGAAAAACAGGCGGCTCCTGAAAGCAGACATGTAGGGGTAGGAGGAGTACAGACAGGGCCATACAACCACTTGATCCATGTCACCAACACCTTCTGCACTGGAAAGGTAATACCTCCAGCAGAATTTACTATAAGGAAAACCAGGAACAAGTGTTCTTTCTAGAGTAATCTCTCAGCTTCCCTTCCTTGTGTCCACCCTGGTTTTATGAGGTACATCATAAATCAGTGCCAGTAGCTTTGCCATGACAAAGCCCCAGATGCTGCTCTGGGTGAAACCCATCTCTGTAGGGGCTGAAGTCAGAGCGATGTCATATGTCTCCAGTGCCTTGTCCACTTGTCACTCAGGAAGGAATTAAGATGCCTTCTGGTTAGGTGCCCACAAAGGATGTGATAACTGCGCTCTGGACATGCCCTGCTTCTCAGTGTTGACCATACAGATGCCTGACTTTTTGGATAGCTGAGGAAGTTACTGACGCTTGTCCCCAGTAGCCTGGAGGTTTTTAATACTTTTTAATATCCACAGAAGTTTTTCATCAAGGGCTTGCTCCTCAGCATGCACGTTGAGATGCACTGAATGCGGTAAATGCAATAGTGCTTGACTTCCTGTCTAATATTAAGATATGACAGGGCCAGCTTGAAACTCTCTTTTTGCCACCTCAACAGCAAAACAACAGATTCAGAATGGGTCAGAAGATAGAAATACCCCATGTAAAGGGAGTCCTGGTCCCATGTAAAGGTGCTTTTTATTTTCCCTATTTAACCAAGCCCTATAGAAACTTCCAGGGTGCTCCAGACCCATGGAAGGATCTCCCCTCTGTCTGCAGTTCAGCAGCTTGGGGCAATAAGGGCAGAAGGAACCTTCAGAGGTGTGGATCTCCCTGGTGTGGTGCTGCTGGTGGTCAGCTTCATGGCAGTTTTGGTTTATCCTCCTATGAATTTTTTTTGAAACCTTTATCTGGGCTAACCTTTGGTCCAGTGGTGCAGATGTTCATCAGTCTGCATTCCTTTGAAAATAATGGGCTATTTGTAGGGCAGTGATAGTCCCCATAAAAAAAAAAAAAAAAAAAAAAAAAAAAAAAAAAAAAGGAAAAAAAGGACAAGACCCCTTACCCTTGAAAAAGAAAAAGCATGCCTCTCCTATACTGTCATCTCTTCTAACACATTGCACTGAGGGTTAAAGGCGTGTCTCCATCTCCTCCCCAAATGTCTTTATTAATAGCTTTCAAATATTGGCCTCCTTAGGCCATGGACAGATGCAGCTCTGGACATGCTAGAGGCTGCATAGCACTCAAGGAGATAAGACAGTTTAGTTTAACACAGCACGAATGATTCCAGCCTCAAGTCCCAATCAAAGAGATTTACAGCTGTTTTAAAAAGACAGTAAGGTTGACTTGACTGGTGAAAGAATGCATGAAACCACTCTCAATAAAAGGTCTGGTTTTAGCAAGTAAATAAATATTAGGAGCAGAACACACACAAGTTGATTGTTACTTTATTAAAAATTAGTGTAGTAGGCTAATTGTAACCCACCACCAATATTTGTGCTTTTGGAATTAACAGTCAATACCCCACAAGACAGACACATCCTTTAGTTAAAACAATTATAAAACAGACATTGAAACAGATCTCCTTTGTCACCATTTAGGAGCAATTTAATGCACTCTGTTCCTAATATTTTGTGATGCAGAAATTCTATTCTCTAATTTCCTTTTCAAGCCTCTATCCCAAAGGGGTTTTAATTTGATATTTTCTACTTTAATGTAAGAGACCTTGCTCAGCACCTCCCCGGATCAAGCCGTGGGAGAGGCATTAAAAGATCAGAACAGCCAGCCACCCCTCTCTGCAGAGGGACAAAGGCGACCCCACATCATGCGAGGGGCTCCTCCGCATCGATGCTAATGAAGTGACCATCTGCAATCTGCATCAAATAATTATAAGTTGCCTCCCCTGACTGCACTCCATGTGCTGGCACAGCCTGGTGGGAGGCGCAGCGTGGGCTGCGGGCTGCTGGTGCCCGAGCACGGGGGCGGTGGGGGCTCGGAGGAGCGGATCATGTTTATCCCTTCACCACGAGGCACACAACCTGCTGAGCAGACAGGTGCTGGCTGTGCTGATGTCCATGGGCGATGAAGCCTGGTTGTCCTAGTAGCTGACATCTATATCTAGATCTATCTGGATTTTTAAACTGATACAACATGAAGAATGTCACTCTCTGTTACTGTATGTGTGTATCTTATGGATATCCTTTAAGCACAATGCCTTGACCATGTCTGCCCTGCTTTCTTCAGCTGATGGATTTTGCCATTGTAATGGGCTATTGTTTTCCACGGTTTTTTTAATTTATCCTTCGGTTCAAATGCTTCTGGACATGATTACAGTTAGACTCTTTCCCCAGTATTTTAACAACTCTATTGTTTCTACTTATGCTTTAAAAAACTTTAGACTTCATCTTAATAAAGCTCAGCTATTAAAACAAAAATAAATTCTTCCTTAACATATTCAAAAACTTTAGAAGAAGCCTACAGAGCTAAGCATGACTAAACCCTATTGATGTCACAGGGAACCTATTACATTACATGTACTATAGCACTGCAGTAAGTTTAGTGCTTCTTTTTTTCTTCTTTTTTTCTGCCTTGTATCCAGCTGCCTCTCTGTTGGTATTAAAAATATTTTATTGGCTTTGCTTGGTCCAAATTTGAAGTAAAATGAACACAAGCTTTTATAAAATACGTTCCCAAGATTTTCTGTGAAAAACAAGGATTACATAAATTTTTACATCAGTATAATTTCTTTAGTAGTATTTGAGACCTTGTTACAACAGAACTGAGCCATATAGAGAAAAATACAATTAGAAATAAAGGAATTTTTTTTTTGTATGAACAGAAGAAAATTCCACTTAATTGAGTCTTCACTGTCTTACTCGCAAGAGGAAACAATTAAACTCTGTGGTCAAAGGGCTTTCAAGAAAACATTGTTGGTGTCACCCACAGCAAGATTGGCAAGATATAACTCTTCTCCGGTCTTTGGTCCATTTTAGGTAAGCTGCATCCTGTTCCAAAGGCTTTTCTGTTCCAGACCAGAGCTGAAGTCAGAGCAGGAAGACAAGAGGGTGTTTCAGGTTTCAGCCCAGTTCTGATTAGCTGCAGTCCTGCCCTGCTGTTTGCCTGTCTTGGAGATCCAGCTGGGGCTCACTGCTGTGACTGTTCCCCATCTGCCTGTCCCTCCTGGACAGAGGAGAGCATTTTCTAGAAGTGCTGGTGGTGACAGCCTTCGGGCAGTGTGGATTTGCATGGAGGTAGTGAGGTCTTGGTGTGTGATCACCACCTGCCAGCAGAGGTTTACAGAGGATGGGATTAATGGGACAGCCCTCTCTGTCAGCCCCCGGCAGGCACAGAAGTGGTGACAGCCATCCAGCTGTGCAGCTTCCCTTCCTGCCACCCTCAGGTCACGGAGCAGCTGAATCCAGGCCCAAGAACACTGCAGTTTTCCAGCAGCATGCCTGCACACACAAGGAGGGATAACTCCAGGCAAGCAGCCCTGAGAGAAGATACTGGGCCCTTGTCTCAAAGCAGCTTTGTGCTCACATCCTCACATACAATCTGAGACATTGGGCTTGTCTTTTGTACCACTCCCTAATTCTTCAGAAGTCTTCCCTTGCCCACATACAGTACTTGGCTGGCACACAGGGAATCACAGGAACAGAAATGGCTGTGGTATGTAGGAGTAGTGGCTAATCTGTTGGGGTTATATAGACATTGTCACATGCCTTTAAAACTCAGTTTCATCTTCTTCCTCCAGGCTGTTTTCAGCATCCTTGATATCCTTGTAGATAAATGAAGCTGGCAGAGAGACCACCTTTATAAAAAATGAATTTTTCATCTCTCTAGTAACCTATCTGACCCTGTGCAGGTTTGTCCATGTTTTGTGGATGCTCAGGAAAGGACTTAAACAGCAGTGAAGATCTTTCAGCAATCCTTTGCAGTGGAAAAGGCCAGCTAAAAATTGAAGGATTTAACTTAGGACCTGTGGCACACTCCTGCTTCTAGGATTGCAGCTGTCTTTGTAGGACTCCCTCCCTCAGGAGCTGCTTTTAGGGCTCTTGAGATTAGCTGGTGCCGGAGCTGCCTTGCACCTGTGTCACAGCCCAACCATTACTGAGAAAAAAAAAGGAAAAAGATCAGTTTTCCTTCAAAGGAGATTTTCAAGTAAAATGAGTGGTTTTAGCAGATCTTACAGACCCACTGTCCTTTCAGATGTGCAGCTGCCTCTTGCCTCCCTCTGAGGAAAAGGTTTTGGGGAGGGTCTAGGACAGAGGTAACAACTTTAAAATGCCCTTTGGACAGAAACTCAGCTATATTTTGTGTTCTCCAGCCCCACCAAATGTTTGAATGCTGCTGAAACATCCCTTCTTCTCCACAGCTGTGAGGACTTAAAGAGCACAGCTGTCTGTTTCAAACACTGCCAAGGCCACAGAAGGAACTTGCTGGAAGAGAAGTCACCACAGTGGGTGCTTAAGTACAGAAAGGAGGAATTTGTGACAGGAAAGGGCTAATTCCAAGGCTGGCCAAGGTAAGAACTGGTTAGCAAATCCTGGTTAGTGCATCCAGTCAAAAGTTCCTGCTGAGGCACACCATGGGAAAGGAAGGAACTGCTCATACACATATCACTGTCAAAGATCACCCCAAGTTTCACGACCAATGACCACCAAAGCACCCCCAGACTCATTTCTGGAGCCTTCTACCACATGAGACATTATCACTCTTAAGAACAACCTGAAAGGAGGGTGTAGCCAGTTAGGAGGTGGTCTCCTCTCCCAAGTTACAAGTAATTTTTTTTTATTTTTGGTTTTAAAGAGGTATGTAACATTATCATTACTAAAGAAACTATGCTTGAAGAACAATATTTGCCGCAAAGATTTGCGAGTCAATCTTTTCAAATTCAATCCATTTGTATTAGTGAAAATATTTCCTATGACTTTAGTATGCCATGGATTATTCCCCTTTTATAATACTTGCCTGATCAAGAGCATCGTGCTTCAGGCATCACTGCAACAACTAATCCTTATATGGCCTTCTAGCAAATGGATTTATCATACTAGAGCTGGGCTCAACAGCTGAAATGTTGTGTGGAGGGATAGCTGGTAATTTAGGTACAAATCAGCAGAAGGAAATCTAGCAGCAGGTTTACCTCTAAAACAGCCTATGGTAGGTAGAAGCAAAATGCAGAGAAACGGATCCTACAGATGGACTGTCAGGGAGATGGTGTTGCCCTTACACACATCATTTCTTGCACAATGAGGTCTTCTATAACCTAGAACTTACTGGTATCTCACTATGGAAGTGTTTGTTGTGTTGGAGAGCTCCTAACACCTGCAGTGTCAAAATTAAGACATTATAGATAGGGAATATGCATTCTGCAGTGAAAAATAACACTTATATATAGTTGACTCACATTATTTAGGTTACTTAAAGATGGAAAAGCCCCACTGAGTTAGAAGAAGTTCATTACTTTGTAATGAACTGCTAAAGTTGTCAGAAGCTCAGCGGTAAACACACCCAATAAAGAGAAAAAGCTCAGCAGGTTGAAAAAAGGCTAGAGCTTTTCTACAGAGCTTAATATTTTGCTTCAGCATAAGTCATAAATATGCAAACAAATGTTTGGAAATAATTCTGATTGAGGATTTTAAGGATATTGCTAATCTTCTTCATATTAAGGCATCCGATAATTGGCTAGACCAATTAGTCAATGTGAGTGGCTCAGATTTCTTTTACTGACATTCTTCTACTAACAGAAAATAAGCTGTCTGCTTTGTAGAGTATATTTGTCTAGAAATAGCAAGTTCAGTAGCAGTACCATAAGGTCCAAAATGTAAATCCAATCCTAAAAATACCCCATCCTTCTATTTAAACCAAAGGTTATGGAATGCCAATGTAAAAGAGCAAGAACATTTATTCATCTTCAGGTGTGGCACCAAGACCGCTTCATCCCACATCTGCATAGTCAGCAAAGGATCATTCCAGCCTGAATGAGCCAGCTTTGTATCACTTTCACCACATTTACTTAACCTTTAGTTTGTTCAATGAAAAGGATCTTAAAGATGCAAATTGAGCCAAATGTGTGTTTTGAGCATGCAAACACCTGCCTTTATCAGGTGGCTGGTGACTGCCAGTTATAATTGGTTCAATGCAGTGAACTCCAGGTGAATGTGTTCCTTTTCTTAACACACAAGGTCTCTTCATGATGCCAGATGCTGTCAAGGAACATAAATACCTTCTTCTGAAATATCCTCAGTCACCTGAGCTATATGCATAGACTCTTCTATTCAGTGGGAAATGCACAGCAAACAAAAGTTTGCAGCTGTATCCCCAGACTTTGATTTAATCGCAACAGTGAGCAGCTTGACTCCAGGTGCCGGATCTGCTGTTGCTATTGATTGATTTGCCTCTTACTGCTTCCTACATTTTTATAAACATCCATTTCTCATTCATCCTCTCTGCTACCAAAATTTTATAAAAGAATTGAGAGACAGCCTTGGTGTTTCATGAGCCATAGTCACCACACACCGAGCAGGAATTTGTTAGCCAGGTCTGGGATGTTAGTACAACCCAGAGAGTGCCCACACGGAACACAAAGAGACAGTCAGTGTCAGCTGTGATAACTGAGATTCAGACTGAGGCTAATCTACTGTGGCTAATAAATATCCACCTTCCTAACAGTGTCTTCCTGTCCTTGGAACATATGAGCTCCCCAGAAACAGACAAGAAACTGGCCTCGATTGCTTTCCACACACAGCTCTGAACAAAGAAGATGCAGGTTTGTTTTGACGATATTTGTTAGGCAAAACTAGAAAGCAAAATTCAGAGATGTCATTTATCAAGCACAGGGAGAAACTAGAAGAAACAGTAACAATAATCTTTCTTTCCTGCATCAGCATTTGCATTTTTCTCTCCAGCAGATTTTGACAGAAAATATGTAATGTGATCTGGAAATGGCCAATTTTTTTTGCCAAACTGTGGCTAAAGCTGAACCCAGCACCTCTTATGGCAACTTTTTTTTCCTGTCTGACTAACAGTAATTCTGATCAACTCATTCTGTAGTCAGGAAATAATTAAATCTGGGATGTGCTGTCAGGGATATACAAATTCTTATTTTCCTTCTAGATATTAAGAAGGGATTAACTAGGACTGTTTCAAAAGATATTATTTCTATGTTTACAGAGAAAAGAGTGTGGTGGGTTTTAACCTTTCAGGTTGTTTTTTCACTTTCTATTCCTTTATCTGCACTCAAAAACAATTATGGGACTGTCCAAGGGGAAAAACCTGAAACAGCCACATGAACGCCAAATTATGGTGGTAAAAGGAACATGAGATTAATAGGAGAGGCTCACCCATGGTTTATGCCTTTATAGTTTCCTCTAATGAGGTACAATGTTGGGTAACTGGTGTCATGTGTCATGTCATAATACATCATATCCATATCAGGGTCTGTCATGTCACACAGGGTAATAGGAGATGACAGATTCAATAGGACACCATCAGCTTAGAATATCTTTCTTAAATTTTCATGTATAAACATTTAAAATATATAAAACATGCTAGTGGTAAGTTAAAAAAGACGTAGAGGAAAGAAAGAATAGGGAACTGAGAATAGTCGACAGAAAGCAGGCCAGGGCAAAATGTCAAGTCTCAGACACATCACTCAGAAACTCAGGCAAGCTGGATCCATGTCACCTCAACCTGCAGGAGTAGCTTAGCAATAACATCTGAGCTGCTCAGAATTTGAATTCTAACTCTTGGGACTCTACCCACTCTAAATTGGAGCAGGTTCTTGTTAATTCCATTATTTTTTGGTTCAGTCTACACCCTGGGAATTTGGAGTCAGAAGTACATACAGGTTCTTAATTTCCTGCAAGTTCTTACCTCAGAGTCTATTTCTGAACAAAAGGTTTGTTCCCTGTGCCAGGCCAGAGCTTGCCTCTGGAGAAGCTGTAGGGGAGGAAGGAATCAGAGCCATCCTTTACACCTACCGAGGGTCTGGGCAGCCAAAGGGCTGGACCAATGCAGCTATGGCTTGTTCACACCTGGCACTTACTGTGGTTTCAGTAGATCCTGCATTAGCTGGTTTGCAGCCCCTGTTGCACCAGCAGTGTGCACACAAGCATTAAGCCGTGGCCACACCACACTTCCATACTTCAACATACCTCAGCAGGGAAATCTGGTCAGGCTCCTCACTTTGTCCTGCTGTTCCATGATGCTCTGCAGGGAAACAGCACAAGCTCAGGACTGAGCTCCCAGCATTCCCCCAGTTTCATCCAACTGTACCTCTACTTGTGAGACAGACAATGTCACATTCCAGCTGGCAGCATGGCAGAGACACTGTTGGGTGTTGTGGTCCTTACGGTGATGAGTACAGACAGGCATGGCTTAGCTTATCTTCCCCAAGACTGCAATTTTATGGCTCAGGATACCTCTGGCAATGCCTGAAATCAAGCATATGTTCCTTTGGCATTTTTCTTCTGGGGAGCCCCAATTTCAGAGGCAAGCCAAGATACTGCTCTCTTGGGCAGGATACTCTTGCTGACCTTCAGGGCCACAATGTTTGAGCAACTGCTACAAACTTCAAGTCCCAGACACACATGACAATGTTTCTTGGAGACTTGATAAACCATCCCCAGAGTAGCTGTTACTTCAGCCTTTCAGAGAGAATTGGTTTTGCTGTCTGGGTGAACACCTCTCACAGATTGTTTGGATAGAAGCAAGGAGTACCAGTGGTACCTGAGTGACTGGAGGACAGATTAAGGAGTCTAATAATAATTCTGATGGGTAGCAAGAAGTAGCTGAAATCATTGCAATGGTTTTATATGCTCTGCAGAGCTTAGGTAAGCCTGGGAATGAGACTTTCTGTGTGTC
The DNA here is from genome assembly GCF_001522545.3 of Parus major. Classification (NCBI taxonomy): domain Eukaryota; kingdom Metazoa; phylum Chordata; class Aves; order Passeriformes; family Paridae; genus Parus; species Parus major. Next base: position 106,146,176 of record NC_031769.1, read on the forward strand.
TGAGAAGGGAGGCTGTAGGAGGTGCTGTGCAAATGGAAAGGAGGTTTCCACAAAAGGCTACTCTGTGCTCAGAGCATACAGGTGGGGATGTGTTGTGCTGCTGTAATACAACTGAGGATGACTGAAAATTATGCACATTCCTTTGGGTTTGGCTCTAATCCTAAATCTGTTCTATGTGCTCTTTATATGTGACTTTAGCAGTGCACATATTGCAGTTCATGTAGGGATTTTTGTTTGCTTTGTCACAGATTTTATTGAACTAAAAGCTGGTGTTTTAATGAACTGTTTATGAGGTGGAACTGTAATTGTAAAGAGGTTTTAAAAGGTGTTTTAACTATAAACAAAACTAGATGTGTGTTGTGTAAATATGAGAAACAAATAACCAGGCAGAGTTGGAAACTATCATCTTTATACTAAACATTTCAGCGTGATTGTTTTTATTTTAAGCTACACAATATAGAAAAGCAAACACTTTCAAGGTTAAAATGATGTCTGTGCATGATGCTCAGGAATGCACTCTGTTTCTTAGGGTTTGGGAATAATGGGAGAAGGACATGTCTCTCGATTTATTAGAGTAAAATCCCTCTCAACCATACTCAAAATTGTGTATTTTATCTTTTTTATTGTTTTTTTGTTACATTGTGCAGCTAGCCAAAAAGCTATTCAAGGTGGCTGTGGCAGGAAAGGTTCATCCTAGTCTCCTGCGGCATCCAGTACAGGTGATGGAGTGCAAGGAGTTTGTGACAAAGAACTTGACTGAACATGAAGAAGCAGCACAGGTTCTGTCTTAACAGAAATTATAGCATGGACAAGAGGGACATTGTCTTTTTCTTCTCGTTTTTCCCCACCAGCATCTGCGGTGCAGTACGGTGGGTGCTAAGGCTGATTTAACACCTGTCTCCACCCTCAGCCGGATGAAAGGGGACTCAAGAGATGACATGTCCAAGGAATTCGCCTGTGCATTCCAGGGGCGGCTCACACAATGGTGGGAGAGGCGCCCAACCACAGGGCAGGGTGCCTGGGGAGGATAACACTCCTGATCTCAGAGCCCCAGGTGCTGCAGAAAGCCTGGTTGTTTGAGCATCTTTGCCTCAAACACTCCATTTGCAGCTCCTTTGCATCAATACCACATGTGCAGTACGCTGAGGTACAGAGGAGCAGGATGGGTGATTGTGAATTTATTTAAAGTCCTTTAAAACTGCCTTGGAAGAAAGAAGGGAAGTATTTCTTGGGAATATTCAGGCATCGAATCACATTACATCAAAGCTGAGGGAACTAGTGAATCTGTGAGACACAGAAATTATCTTTGTGCTTTTATTTTTCTGTACCTATTGATACAATAAAAGTTCTTTCTTTTCAAGCTCCTAATTAACCTGTTTGAAGCCACAGTTTTTGCTAGAAGTGAAGTTGGCAAAAATGTTTGAAAAACAGAACAAGAGCTACACAGCCCAGGAATTATCATCAAATGGTGTATGAGTGTGTATGGTTGCTGACAATGCAAACTCAGTTATGGTGTGATAGTTTAGAGAAGGAATAGATGGAGAATATGTACTCTCTGCATTTTGAACCACACATATTGAAAGCAGAGCAGTTAGAAGGGGGCTAAATCAACATGGCAGCATGCTGGCTGTTCCCTGGAATAAGGTGTTCCTGTCCCCTGCAGCTATCATGCATCAATATAATGCTATGAGATCAATAGCTCAGTCCTGTAACTGTAGATCTAGTTAAGGCAGTATTTGTATTAAACACTTCACTGTTATTAAAGTTTACTATTGCTGCTCTAAACTCTGAGGCAAACTTCTGCAAGTCTGCTATTTATGTCAGCTGAACTCTCCATGACCTGTAGCCTAGTTAACTCCTTTTCATATTTCCCGTGTCACTGACAAAAACTTTCTTGTTCCATGGCATGAATAACCATTTTTGGTATGTATTTTCCCAGTTAACATATTTACTTGTTACTTTAAGGAAAATGAAAAGGATTCCTCTTCTATTTGTTGCCGTTGTACTATTGTGGTTCTCTTCTGTTTATGAAATAGGAGATGGAAATCAGGGAACAGTGCAGGATTTTTGTAGTGAATAAAAGGGGTATATATTTATTATTCTGGTAAATAATCCTTTTGTCAAGTGAGCATAGCCATTTCTCAGCTTGTATTGAAGCAAAGACATGAGATTATGGTAACTGCTTTGCTCATTAACAGTGAACATCGGCATTTAATAAACTGAGCGAGCTGAGTCTGTTTGCTCTATGTTCCTTCTATATACAAATGATGTTTAATAGTCAACAAAATAGAAAATAGGACACAGTCCCCTGTAAATCTTGTGTTTATTTGGGTTTCAGGTAATGTCTGTTACTGAAGTCCATGGCTTCAGATGTATATGGGGAATTTGTGGGTTCTGTTGAGTCATTAAGGTCAACAAAATTTTGGGATTACTGTTTTCAGGAATTGGTTACACAAAGGCTTTAGCAACTCCTAACATCTCATGAGGGTGTCCCTGGCACAAGAAGGCTGTGCTGACCATGTTAGGGTGCCATAAGTACTTAATGAAGCATTGCATACAGAGGTAGCAAGCCAGAGCTGGCTGTAGAAAGGAAGCTCTTCACACCAGTTCTGTGGAGGACAGCTCATAATTCCTAAAGAACCATCATCATCACATCCACTTTAGAAGCCCAGACCTCTGACATAAAAGATTTCCTGATCCTCAGGTGCCTCAGGTGTCTCAACAGAACAACTGTAATACTTCATCTAGGGAACAAGACTTATTCATCTGTTGCAGCTATTTGGATGACACAGTACATTAAAAAGATCTGCAACTGTAAATTCTTTTCATGTGTTCATCCTCAGTAAAATCAGATGGGACCAACTTCTGTGGGCCTACACTTCTATGGAACCCCTTGTTTGGATGGGTAAGGTTCCCAGTTTCACTCTTGAGAGGAAATATATTCCTTTCACAATATTGCATTCTTGACAGTTTTTTGATGACCACTTTTTTAGCTCTGGAAGAACATTTCCTTTACAAGGAAAAATGGTGGTTCCTTTTCTTTGGACCAAGAAGTAAAAAAGAAAGCCTTGTAAATAGCTTAGTAAGCATTATCTCTCCAAAGTGGTCCATGACACAGTTTTTCACTTGCTTTCCTCTTGTCCACTTGTGTGCAGGGTTTATTCTGGCACAGAGCAGGTGATACAGACCATTGTGCCATCTTAGCCCTTTCACCTCTGTTGTACTGTCAGAGGTTGTGAGAGAGAAGTGGAAAAAGCCACATGTTTGATCAAAGCATTTGCCTCTGAGGCGTTGTGGTAATACACCCCTCACACAGCTGGAGAAAACTCTCATGCCACAGCAACAAAAGTCAGGATGACTACTTGTTCCAGCAGGAGTTTTTCAATGAAACTGAGCAATACAATCATTGGAGTCAGCTTAAGTGTGGTTCTCTCCAACCAGAGCTGCAAACGCTGCCCAGGGGACTTGGGCACCAGAGACATTGAGGATGGGTTGGTTTTCAGGGGAAAATTCTTCACTTGATTACCCACACCCAAAATAGTTTTAGTAATAAAAATTGCTTGATTTGTTAGAAATGGATATGAATTGTTTTGGGTATTTTGTCACCATTCAGCCAAGAAATAGAAAATATGAAAGTACATATATATTTATATTTAAGCCTACTTCCGGCTTTGGTCTGATTGCACTGCAGAAGACACTGATCTAAACCAGAATTTCAACTTCAGAAAAAAGAGTTTACTGAACCAAATAATATAACTGCTTGTTCTTCATCTTCCTTCTCTTTTTCTGTTAACAATCTGGCTAAAATATGTTAATAGCCCTAATGTACATATACAAAACTAGGGAAATACATATATTTAAGCCATCCAGAGTTTATGCTTCAGGAGAAATATTTCACTTTCCTATAAGTTTATACAGCCAGAGACAGTACCTGTGTCTTAACTGTTTGGATATGAAATACACATTAATTCAATTAGACTTTAGACCAGATCTGGCAGTGTTATGTATAATTCAGAACACTTTCACTAAAGCTATAATGGTTTATGCCAGTGCAGTATCTAATGCATTGCATAGTTGTCTTTCAGATAAATCCATCAGCACTAAACTTCTGTTAAGATTACACATGAAGTCTAAGGTGAGCAGAAGATCACTGCATTGATGAACACTTTGCAATATGTTATAGATCTTGTCCTAGAGTGTGTTCAGCTTGATGGATCTGCTCCCATCTGCCATATATGAATCTCTGCCCCAAGGTGGAAGTGCTTGTGGGAGTCAAGGGCTGTGTATGGTGCAATGGAGAATAGACTGTCCTTGTTAGACACTTTTATAAATCCTTTATCTGTGCCATAGCGCCTAAACATATTTAATATATTTATCCTTGAAAACATCCCAGAAGGCAGAAATGTTATCTTTATGGGGGAAGAACAGAGGAGTAGTTATATCAAGGAAACATTCATGAAATCTAGTATGGAGAGCAATTAAATTCTTGTCTCCTGGGCATGTTCAAGAACCAGGTACCCTCTCCTAACTCTCCTAACATCCTTAATGGGTCACATTGCTTTTAGGAGCAAAACTGCACCAACTTTATATGATCCATCTGCTTTTTTACAATAAGAAAGAGCTTCATAAATAGTATGTATTTACTAAATCTCTCTGCTTTTCTGCAGGTGGAAGAAACATTTGTTTAAACAAGATTCAGATTATTGGTGAAGTCAATGAATATGTACTTTTCCACCAATTCACGAAAAGGTATTGCATTTGAAAACCATAGATTTTTCTCCCTGGTTGCTGAATTATCTGACACAAGAGAATTCATTTTTCTCATTCATGTTTCTAACAACCTATATTAAAGCAGGTGCAAATCTTATTTTTTGTGGAAAATATGCCTGGAAGGGAAAAAACCAAACAGTGTTGGCATTTCCATCAGTTTTCCTACTGCTGCCTGGCAGAGGACGAGCAGAGCAGCTTTCCATTCACTGGGTGTTAGCTGAACTGCCCCTCCGAGAGCATAGGATCTATGCTTTGGCTTTCCCTCCCTTGGGTCATGCTTGGAGCAATACTTGGTTGGCCCATCACCAACTCCTCCTACCCAGTCACTGGCAGCCTGCTCTCCTGGAGTATTGCTGCAATTGGTCTTTAGAGCAGAACCTTGGTCTGAGGCTCCTTTGTTGTAACATGTTTCCTACTTTATTAACTGCACCGGTATGGGAAAAGGGAGGGAGAGGCAGAGAGAGAATAGGCTTTGTGGAACTCAGGCAAATTCTGTCCAAGGAACAGAGAACACACAGGCACATTAACTGTGGATCAGCATGAAGGTTGTAATGATACAGCAAGAATATATCTTGACATTAACTATATATTCCATTTATCTCTTACACAGTAATTGCCTACTTGTCTATTTTAAAAAGAATTTCCATGGGAAACAAGTCATGGCTACTACGTGGAAATCAGTCAAGCTTTTCTTCCCTGGAAATTGCAGTGGCAAATACATAGATACCATATGCTCTTTCAAGAAGACTTCCCTTGTAAATGCATGAGTTCTGCCCCACAAAGAAAGAACAACATTGTCTGCCTCTCCTTATCTGAACAGACTAATTGAGTCACAACAAAGTTTTCAGCTGCTAGAGAAGCTGAAATAATGAACAATTCTGTTATTATTCTCTATGCACTGACAATTTTTTCCCAGAAGTTGGGATATATTGCCAAGGAAGTGATTCTGATTCCTATTGTCCATCACACAAACAGACACAGGTATCTTTTTAAAAGAGTCATGCTACAGCCTAGTTTGCTGTCCGTGGTGTCAGCGTCAAAAGTAGAACATAATTTACTGTAAGAAATCCAGTTCAAAGGTTGAGATTGAGATATTCCTTGAAAAGCAGTAATTTTTCCAGTACACATACTTCAAGATCTTTAGGTTCTTTGTGTAGAAGAAAACAGAAAGGACCATTTACAGTGTTGCTTTTTTATCTGCTTTCTGATGGTACAAATGATACCCACTCCCACTCCGTGCTTTTCCATGTGGGGAAGCTAATGCACAGTGATGGACATACTCCAAGGACAAGGCTCCAAGGTGGTCCTTAGTGACTTCTGCTTTGAAAACAGAGGAAGGTACAGGTGGTACTAATTGAAAGGATGATCTGACAAAATAATCTTTTTCAGGTCTGTCATTGTCTGTTTGTTTACTTCTTTTTCAATCCTGCTGGCCTCCAGAACATTTCATAATGATTTCTACTTGTGCATTAGAAAACATTTCTGTAAGTTTGCTTTAAATCTGCCATCTCATCATTACTCAGGGTATTTTTTAAAAAAAATTGAATAATCATTACCTGTTTGTCTTCCCTGTACCATCCATGATTTTTTATATCATAATTAAGCTACCTGGGAGTTCAGATTTGTCTATTAATTAATCTTTTTTTCTACATTTTTCCCATCATGCATGCCTATGTAACTTCATCCGTTGATCTTTCCCAAATAAAGCCTATCAATCTGCTCACTCCCTCCTGCCTTCTGTCCCTTCACCAAATCCTTGCATGCCAATTCCCCACAAAGCCAGTCCTAGGCTGGTACCAGGTTCCAGAAATAACTCGTTGTTGCCCAGCTTGCTCCCAGAACTTCCAAGGAGCCTCTTCAAAAACATCTGATCTCCCCTCGAGATGTGGGTCTCCCCTTCCTACTTGATTTTTGCACTGCAGAGAGAAGAATCACTTCAATCCCACACCACCCTTGCCATCCTGGCTCTTGGCACCCTGACAACGCAGCTGCCTTTCTTACCCTGGGCCATGGTGAGAGGTAGGTGTCCAGCTGAGGTCACCCTGTGGACCCCAGTCTGAGCTGGATTCTTTGGTTCTGCTCACTTCTCAGTTCCACAGTGCTACAAGGAAAATGTTGTGTCTTAAGCAGGTATTATAGTGGGAAAAAAAATTACTGTTTTTCTGCCTCATGGAGATATTTAGTACTCCCCTCTTCTGCTCCTGTTAGAAAGGCCCTTTCCTACTGTTTGTTGTGTCATACATCTGTTCCATCATCTCTTTTTCAATGTAGAAATGTTCTGACCTATTTGCTCTCCTTCATTTCTCCATAATTCTTCTCAGTGTATTCCCCAATGTTTTCATAGCCTATTCCAAAGAGGTAACTTTGGAGGTAAAACTGGTGCTGGTACTTAAGATGCAAACTCACCGTGCAGGTATATAACGTTACAAGGATGCTCTGTTTTATTTTCCCTTCCTTCTCTAATAATTCCCAATGCACTATTTGCCACTTCACTGCCATGGAGCTGACTTTACAGAGCACTATCTGTAATGACTCTCAGATCTCTTACTAGACTGGTAATAGCTAATTTCCCTAGCTAATAGCTAATTTAGAGTTCATCACTGTGTATATAGTCATATAGATAGTTGTTTTTTCTCCTTCATGAACCTTACTTGCATTTATTGACATTTCATTTGTGATTCCCATTGAATTTAATTTGTGATTTTATTGCCTTATCACTCAGTATTGTGAGATCCTTCTGTAGCTGTTTGCAGCTACAGAAATTGCACATTTCACTATCACAAATAATTGTTTGTCTTCTGCAGACTTCCTTGCCTTATTTTTAACCTTTGAGTACAAATTATTTATGGCAATTTTGAAGTGCACAAATCCCAGTACAGATCTTGTGGAACTGCCCTGGTAACGTATCATGAAACATCATATTTTATCCTTGCCCTTATTTTTCCTATTTTTCTACAAGCTATTTATGCATGCCACTACAAATGGACTTACTTCATCAGTTTATTTAAATGATTGCTGAGGGACTCTCTCAACAGACACTTCCCACCTCTGTTATTTCTTTCCAGCTGTGCTTGAGCTACAGCTGGAAGGCCTGTACATCGTGGCCCATGGGCCAAGTCCCTGGGTCTCCTTAACCTCTGGAGATATGAGATGGTTGAAGAAGACCATGAGCTTCATGGAGAAGACCCTCTGGAGTCTTCATCATGGTGGTATTGTGGGGTCACAGTGGCACCATATGATGATGCAAAGGGACCAAGGATCCTACAGGGATTAGATCCTGGTGTCTCTCCATCTCCCAAGCACTTATCCCCACTGTAAAGAGCTTTTGGTTTGGATGTGGCTGGTGTATTGGAGAGTGCTTGCTGTTAGAGCAAGTATAAATAATTCTAAGTCTTAATTTATGGCTTGCAAGGATTCGCTAAGCACCCTGTATACTGAACTTTCGTTCAATATACAAGAACCTGATAGAAAAAACTTGTAAGACTGAGGGAAACAAATTATTTCTTAGACCTCTTTCTTGTATTCAGTTACGAGTGAATATGCCACTCTGTTTTAGAGCATACAAAACCTTTTGCAGCTATGCTATCAACATATTTTTCTTGTACAAACACCATATTTTTATCCTTCTATTGATGAATTTACAGCCCAGCTTGGTCTTTTATGAATTATTTGTACCATCCATATGAGATCAACTGTACAGAAGCCAATACAGTTTAGAAGGAAGACAAATTATTGTATGTGTTGAGAGCATTTGCGAGGCAGTGTGAGTTTCACATTCTGGTTGCTTTGGGCCTCTTCGCTAATCTGCATCATACAGCAGAAACAGCAAGTTTTAAGTTAATGTAGGATTAGTCTATTACTTTAATAGACTATTTTTAATGCCAGTTAGATAGCCACTCTCAGGAGAAATGATAAGGTATTGTCCATTTTCTCAAGCAAAACAGTACTTAATCCAATATTTGGCACATTAAAGAAAAACCCAGCCCAAATATAGTTCCCCACCCTGTCTCAGCTTGCCATGTAAGGATTCATGGGTATGAACATGTTTAAATGTTAAATTGAAACAGGACAATAAAGGAGGCTTTTTCCCAGCCTTCTAAGCCATATAAACCCAATTATAGAACTTCTGAATAGAAGGAAAACAATGGTTGTATTTCACTTTGCTTGACCTTTTAAGCTGCCAACCTTTTTGTATGTAAAACATCTTTATATGGTTGAGCTATTCTTACTGTGCTTTTCATGTGTAATGCTTTTTGTGAGGTCCCCAATGAAGGTCTGGAATAAGTAAACATCTATAGGGGAGTCTGAGTGCAACAACACACCATGTGTCTTCACAAAAATACCCATCAACCATCTTAGATTAGGGTGGACTCCCCACACCATTTAGATTAATCACAAATGTTGGCATGCAATGCAAGGTAACATCCCTTTTAGATAAAATGTGACTCTGGCTTTGTAACCTTTCCTCTAAATGTGCTGGTACAGCTCAGAAACAGCCCTTCCTCTAAATGACATAGTTTTCCATAGCTCTTCTCCCTCTGGGATCAGCAAAGTCAAAACTGGTTTGAAACGTACTGAAAATGCTATTAGTTTATTTTTTTAAGGGGAGAATAGTCAGGGATGCCAGGATATGAGTCCATTAGCATTTTTTTTTCTCATGCACCTCCAGAGACACATGTCCAAATCATATTCTGCACAGCCACTCTAAATTTTGTTGTGAAAGCAACATAAGCACAGAGCACAAATAAGTCTCAGTAGGGAAAAATGTGCCTTGGCTATTTGTGCACCAGGCCCAGCTGTTTATCCAGGTAAAGCTTTTAATATGGGAGCATGGAGCTCAGGCCCCAGCATAATTCCTGCTGGAAAAGTGAATTAAATACTGTCTAGTATTAGTAAAAGGGAAACATGGCTCTTGGGGGATATTCACGATACATTTCCACCGATTAAGAGCCTCTCACACCAGGCAACTGACTGGAGAGAGGAGCTCATCTGGAGTTTCAGTGGCAGCCTGTAGCAGCTATGAGTTTCTGAGAAATCCTGGTGTTGAAGATACCTTGTACAGAAACAAGGAAGGTGATTTCCTGGACTTTGATTTGTCTGCACCTGTGTTTTGATGTATCTATCTAACCAGCTCAGAATCAAATATGAGGCTGAACTACTGGAAAATTGAACCCAACTCCCTTGAGTTCAATGCCCCACCTTAGAGGCTGGTTTCCATTGCTTCAGTAAGAACTTTATGATCTCTGGGTTTGACTCCACGTAACAATTTCTTTCCACACAGGTTTCTTGCTGGAGTCCTTTGCCTGATGCAACTTACTCCCCTACTCACACCCTTCAGCAGCTGATGAATGCTGAGATGTACTCTGAGCAGCTGCACCCATCTGTGCAGAAAGCAGCAGTGGCTGTGTGGGCAGTCAGCACCTGCAGTTACGCTGCATTTTATGCACTGGGAACATACAGGGAACAAGAGCACGGACCTCACCTGTCACTGGCACACAGTGTGTGAGAAAATAGCAAGAGTGGGACAAACAGAGCTCCTGGCTGAGGAAGGTAGACTGCTCTGCATGTCTGCACCAACCACAACAGGCTTTTTTCTTCCAGCACTTTCTGTTCTCTTTTGTCGCTTTGTTGCTTTTACTGAGGCCTGAAATTTTTAAAATAGGAAAAGAAACAAAATAGACTTTTGCTGAGAATGCTCTTAGAAATAGCAGTCAGAAAAAAAATGACATTTGAAAATATGTTCCAGCTGTTCAGCATTTGACCAAGTTAAAACTTGGTCTGGGCCCCAGAGACTTTTCTTCTCTTTTTAGTCTCACAGATAGCAACCAACAACTGCACTGTAATTATTTGTGTGAACTAAAGCAATAGGGAGATGTCTCAAACTCATCCTAGGCTGTATTTTAGCATGCTGCTCCCTCTGTACATGTGTTTGCACAGTATACTTTTCAACCTGAGTAACTGTGGTTGCTATAGATTAGTATAAACTCACATCTTGGTGCAAGAGGCTTCATGCTTCCAGTCTCTTGCAATGCTTTTGCCTGCAGCTTTCTGCCACTCCAATTCCTCCTTTTTAACCATGTTTTATTAAAAAACTATTTCCCCCCCCTTTGCTTATAACTTTTAATTTCTGTCTATTATTTAGTGCTGAAGCTCTTGAACTTTGCTGGATATTGCAAATCATACAGCATAAAAACTTTCTGTGAAGTTTGGACTAACAATTTATTTTCATCCTCAGGGATACTTGTTTCCTTCTTTCCCATGAATGAATAAAAGCTTTTTTTGCTCCTTTCATGTAAAAGGAAACATTCTCCTGTGGATACAACCTGGGAAATTTGGGATACTTGAATTTCTTTTTACACCATTGTCTTGCTCTGGCCTTGGGTGAGTCATCTGGACATTGAGTGCTTCTCCTATCCCAGTGATCAAAAATGGATATAAAACCCACCCATATTAACTTTTCTCGTCATTGAGATATATGGATGGAAAACATTAAATATATGCTTTGGGTATCCACTAATTTTCTTTTAAAGTTTCATTTATTACAAGAGGATACAGCCTAATTTTAAAAACTTTTCAGAAGATATTAAAAAAGGGAGCACAGAAGATAACGGCCACCAAGTCAGTAGGGAGGTGCACCCTGACCTCAGCAGGTTTGATGTAGGTGCCAAGTGTATTTTACAGATACTGCTATAGGTCAAACATTCCATACCACGAAATACACTGTCCACATCATTGTATGACTTAGCTGATTTCAAACAAAGGGTGTGCTTGTGACTTTTTCCTGCATAAATCTTCACTGATCTCTTGGAGAAAGGGGAGCACTTATGTGCATCTCTTTCAGGATCAGGGCTTTTCTTCTGACACAGTGATTGTAGGAATGTCTTTATGCAATCTGAGTGTATAAATATCCAAAAAAGTGAAAATATTGTAATTTAGAGGCCCGTTGTCTTAATTAGTAAAGTGCTAAAAAGCACACTCAGCCTCCTTTACTTGTGCTACTTTTTGGCTCTTTGTTCAGTTCTCTGGATCTACAGCCTAAGAACACTAAAAGCATGTGAGTTTTTATCCTTACTTTAAAAACTTGTTTGTGGTTCATTACGAGCTATTAGGGAGAGCACATCAAGCAATTGTTTTGGCAGGGATACAGGAATTGCTTCATATTCTGGCAGGAATGACTCTCTCCTACTGAAGAGGAACACGAGGCTTTGTGGTTGGATTTGTTACTCCCTCCCTTCTCCTGAACATGCTTATATTTGGAACGTACATCTTTGGAGGAGAGTATGACAAGAGTATGACCTCAAAGGTCAACTATAGCTTTAATGTGCAAGGTATTTTTTCCTTAATTCCACACTTCCAAAAAATAACAGCCCAAAAATCACTTCAACACATCCAGAAATACAAGAACTGGAGAGAGGTGTAGGTATTATGTTTTGAAGTAAAGGTGTTGTCAGCAACTTCCAGGCTTGGGAGAAGGGCTGGCTGAGAAACATTAGGAGTGCAATGTTAGGAAGCTCGAATGTGGAATTTCTGAGTTAGAAATTTGCAGGCAGAACCTGACACGTTAAGGTGCTTCTCAGACTGACAGCAGGTGGAGATGAGCAGAGACCACCACAAGCACTAAGCTGTGCAAAACCAGTCATCACAATTCCTACGTGCACCTTCACCTTCTGCAAATTGAATAAGCTCCAGAAAGGTTGCAATTTTGTCAGAGAACTACCATAAAATCTTAGGAGCTTTGACTATGGTAACTTCTACAGTTTTTGGTTAATGTACCCAAATCAGAGTGTAAATGCTTCCAGATCTCTCTGTTTCCCCACAAATTATTTACTTTCTTGGTTATCCTTCCCGTATTCCAGGCAGAGGATGAGGTTTCCCCATCTGGAAAGGCTAGCCTGACGAAGAAGAAAACACCATGCTCCCTTCCTAATCATAAAATCATAATGATAAAATTACCCAGCAGAAAATGGTATAAATTTATTAAGTAGCCCTGCTATAAATTCTTGACAGAGAATTTCCTGAGACAGATACTCTATCAGTGCTATATGTGTGCCTGGCAACCAGCCCGGGAGAGAGCTGGTTCTCTGCTGGGATACTGTGGCAAAGTGATAACTTCTTGGAAGGCACCAGACCATAACACTCCTGGCTCCTAGAAAGTGTTCATCCCGGTCCTGTTGGCTGCAGAGGAGACCAAGGGTGAGGGGGATGATGTTTGAGGCACCTGTTGCAGCTCTGGAGCTGAGACTGCGGACATGCAGGGGTACAGCTGACAGCAGGAGTAGAGTGAGAAGCCCCCGGGAGCAGCCCAGAACCTGGGACAGGCTAATGCCACCTGACTGCTCACTGAGCCTCTCTGGCAGCCAAGGGGAATGGGGGGGATGGAGTCGGGGTTTTCGCTGCTGTCCTGTGATGTGCTGTGATTGCTGAGTTCACACCTCATGCTGCAGGACTTGAGCTGCCTGGTGGTGTCAAAACTCAGTCTGGTTTCTGAGCAGCGCTTCCCTGCCCAGGGAGCAGCTCTGCCAGCAGCTGAACACTGTCTTGGCTAGGGCCCCCCACCTACTATAGCTCAGACAACCACGTAATACTCTAATAAATGCAGGCAATTCTGAACAGCTTTTTGAAATCTCTAGACCTTGACTGAAGCTCACTCAAACCAGCTCCCATTATCTTCAGCCAGATTTGAAGCAGGTACTTAGATTATTTTTAAACCTTTAAGAAAATAATTTCAGCCTTAATGTTGTTACAGACACAAGAGAGAAAGACACTAATGCCTTCAAAACTCCCAGGTAATTTGCAGAATCTGCAGCCAAGGCAAGGAGCCAAGCACTGAGAGACAAATCTGATAACTTGATGCAGTACAGGTTTGTATCTGTTAATCCAGCACTCACGAACTTCTGCACTTTGTAAAGGATGACTTCTGTGAAAAACTCATCTGCTGTGCTCCCTCATCTCTTTGCTCTGGAAAATATTGCAAAAGCTGCATGCAGGCTGTGACCTCCACATGCAGGTGATTTCGGTGACCAGTTCAAAATCTGGCTTTGTTCTGTGACTAGGTCTAAAATACAGAATTAAATTGGTCTAATCTCCTCTTTGTACAGTTTCTGGTCATTTTGAGCCACTCCATACTGTGGTTGAAATAGCCTTGCCCCTGTCCAGGGGCAACTTGGCCACTGGGAAAGGGGGTTTCAAAGAAAGGTAGAAGGTTTGAAAGAAAGGGTCAGGAACCCCCAGTTTATTTTGGCATGGCAAATATTTTGTTCAAATTAAAAACTCCAAACATCAGGCAATTTACCAACAGTCTAAAGCGAAACTTGAATCTGCTTGATCAGGCATGTTTAGATGAAGTCCTGTATCTCATTGGTAATTACAGACCCTGTTATCACAGCAACTCACCACCAGGTGAGAAATCCCTTGTGAAATAACTACAACTAAGACCACATACTTATGTAAGGCAAGACAGTAGAAGCAGGTGCTTTACCCTTCTCTGTCAGAGGGCCAAACTGTTCTGTACTGGGGAAAAAATGCAGAATAAGCCCAAGGAAGCCAGACATTCACATATGCAAACCTAACCTGAGAAACTACAAAACAGGGCTTACAACCCATTTCTGAATGGAAACAATTATGCACAGAAAACAAGCATAAATGCTTTAAATATGTGTGTGGATTTAACAGAAAAGAGACTGAAATTAGATAGTAGGGGAGGGAGGTGGTCTGCAGGTAAATAGGAGGTAAAGGAGATAATTAATCAGGAGATTAGTTATCTGCCAAACCATATAGATCCTCACTTTTTAGTAATCAGCCAGTGCTTAGTATTCAGGATGATTTTCAGGAAGACCTACACTTTCAGCCTAGTGGTGGCAGGCACCAGAACCTCCCAAGCTGTTTCACGTTTTCTTTTAAATTCTTAATTTTGCCTCCCCTGGAACAGAGACAAATGTAAGCAGCAGACAGGAACTCTTGTCTCACCAGAAGAGTAATGTTCTCAAGGAGCAGCCTCAAAACACACATAGTGCCTGTGTTACTGGAAGAATTCAAGGAAGAAATCTGCAGTTTTCTCCAGAAGGATTCTAGGTGCAGAATTAACAACATTTCTTTGCATAATTTCTTAAGTCCGGAGAAATAGGGAAAACCTCACAAATATATTCAGATCTTTCATTCAACAACCCTTGAAAGACAAAAGCAGGAAGTCCACTTTGATACAAGGTATTGGAGTCTGATATTCAGACTCCTTCCCAAAATTCATGACAAAATTTGCTAGCAGCATTTTGTTTTGGTATTTATTTTGTTTATTTATAACAGTTTTGGTATTTAGTTTTCTGTCCAGGCATGTAGCTGGTCTGTGGGCTCACCTGCTGAGTAGTCACATCAAACAGAGATGCTCACCAACTGCATACATAACCAATGATCTCTGTGCACTAATTCTGTTCCCAGAGAGCCTGCAACTGATGGATACAACACACTGTTTCACTGCTCTGTCGTTCAACTTCATTCTTCTTTTGCTGGTCACATCTCTCAGATTTCAGGTGTTTACTTCATGAAGGCCACCAGGATCTTCCTGCAGGAGGTGATGCATTCAAACTACTCACCCAGCTGTAAAGCCTCTCTGTTCACCAAGGCTGCCAAACAGAATGCTTTCACAACACTTGTGGCTTTGGGGAAATTATATTTCATTGCAAAGTGCAAACAGGCTCTTGATATCTGAAGATTTCAGACCAAAATCTTCTTTGAGACAGTGCTTGGGCCACTAGATGTTGCCATTGGTCACCGGCAGTCAAGAGAGCGATGCTCAAAATCCTACCACCTCTCTTAGCATTACAGGAGGTAGAAGAAGCATATGATGTCAAAGTGGAAGGTCCTATCCATTCTCCTCCAGCTCCTGAGAACCAGCAGTAGTAAAAATGAAAAGGAAGATGTGCTCCACCATGCCTTATCACAGCCTGTCTTGCTAGTAAAAAGACAGCAGAGAAGATGGAGTTGCATGGGAGTCGACATAGCAGAGGTAATATGAAACTACTTGATTCTAAAAGTGTTTGGGGACAGTCTCCTAAGAGTGAAAACACCCCATGTCTCCAGTGGATTTTACTGAAGGTTTTCCTTCTCAGGAAAGGATAATATGGGAATTTAAAAATAATAGTAATTTGAGTGACCAGATGAGGTTTCAGAAGAAAGTAGGATAATTCCACAGGATCCTTTGCATGGGTATCCTGAGTTTTCAACCTGCAAGGTTTGCAGTATTGATATTCCAATAGCGGATCTCTAAGCTTCCTAACATCTTGCAACCAGCTAATCAATGCCCAGATTCCACGGAGCTGCTGAGAAAGCACACATTCCTGGTGAGGGAATTGATATCTTTATCCCAGCTTCCGTTCTCCTGCATGGAGCAGTGCAGTAGGACAGAGTCACACATTTGTGTGAATATTCCAGAGCACAAGTATTACAATGGAGACTGACAATGATAGTTTGCTTGCAGTTAACATATAGTATGTTCAATATATCTGTCATTACCTTATTCAGATTAGATATAGGGAAGGAATTTTTTTACAATGAGGGTGGTAAAACACTGGGACACATTTCCCAGAGAGGTGGTAGAAGTTCTGTCCCTGGAAATGCTCAAGGTCAGTCTTGAAAGCTCAGGGCTCTGAGCAACCTGATCTAGTTTGAGATGTTTCTGCTTATTTCAGGGGAGCTGAACTGGGTGACCTTTAAATGCCTCTTCCATCTGTGATTCTATGATCCTATGGTTCATGTTGCATCATAACTCAGGATATAAAAATGTCCCTTTGTAGTCCACCAAGTCAATGCCACCCTTTACTAAAGATACCACTAATAATGCTGGACTTCATGGCTCCTCAGGCAGAAATCTAGTGGCAGCCAAAGAGAAACTGACTCAGGAAATGAGGCACTGCTTGCTGCAGGCTGCAGCATCTTCATCTCTGCCTTTGCTGCAAAGATGTGACTTTTTCAAAGTACACAGCAAAGCTTCAGGAAGAAGCCAACATCAAATAAGCACATGGGGAGCTGCTTTCTTCTACCACTGATCAAAGAGCAGTGTCAGGAGAAGGAGAAATAGTACTGCCACTAAAACAGCTTTGTCTCCATGCCTCATCAAATTGTGTGCAGAGGAGAGCAACAAAGCTGGTGAAAAGGCTGGAAGGCATGTCCTTGGAGGAAGGGCTGAAGACTTAGGATTTGTCTAGTTTGTAGTAAAGAAGGCTGGGGCAACCTCATTGCTGCCTACAGTTTCCTGAGGAGGGGAAGTGGAGAGGCAGGTGCTGGTCTCTTCTCCCTAGTGACAGGACACATGGGAATCGTCACAGCTATGCCAGGGCAGGTCCAGACTGGACTTCAAGAAGCATTTCCTTACCAAGGATGTGGTCAAACACTGGAGCAAACTTCCTAGGGAGGTGATTGATGTCAATATTTAAAAGGTGTTTGTATAATGTCCTCAATAATTTACTCTAACTTTTGGAAACACCTGAAGTGGTCAGTCAGTTCGACTAGATGACCATTATAGATCTCTTTAAACTGAAATTTCCTTTTCCTTTTCCTTTTTTTTCTTTTCCATTCTTCCCAACCCTTGGTACAGATGCTTCCTCACATCGTTCAACCACTCGCTTCCTGAAAGTGTTTCCAGGAATCAGGCTGGAAGGTTCCATCTGGAGATCAGGCACACAACAAAGACCCAGCTTCTCTCTTCTGCATGCTCCATTTGGTGCTTCTCATCCCAAATGGGAGAGACTGGGGAGCTGCTGGGCAGGAGGGCCTGGAAACGTGTTGTGGAGCTCAGCAGCTGTTTCTGAAGCTGCGGCGTTTTGCCATGGGCAGAGTTCCCTGCGTTCTGCACGCTGCCTGACGGACCTCGGGGGAGCACGCCTTGCAAAATGAGCACCAGAGTTACTCCCTAAGGACCTGTATTAAAAAAAGAAAAAAGGCAACCTCTGTGTAAATGAAATGCTTGTTTACAGCACAGTGTCACAACTCTATGTGTTAGGCTTCATAGCCTTAGTGGGTTATAAAAAATTCACGTATTATAGATAAAGATGGTGCAGAAGATGTAGAAGACTTAGATGGTAAGATTAATAGAGATAATAAAGATAATAGCACCCCCTCCCCAAGACTTTACAAACAGCAGCCCTGAAATTTAGTTTTATGCTCCCAAAATACAGAATTTAGTAAAAATTGAGTCAAGACACAAGTGTAATAATGTAGGTAATAGAGCCAACATTTGCTCCTTATCTGTTACATTACTGCTACTTAACTACTCCAAATGTTCTATTAACTAAAGGTGACAATACTTCAACTGTATCTTAGTCTTTGCAGCTGCTTTCACATTTTAGTGGTAGAAACTGCCTTCCCTATACACATACAGGGGAGGGGCAGCTATGACTGGGACTATACAATTTAATATTTACAGAGAGTTTAAAGATGATTTGAAAAGTGCCTGTGAACAGGCAAGAACCTGGATTTGAACGTATAAAACAAGTATTTACAGCAGTTCAGTTAAGGGAAGAATAAGTCAAAGAATACCCTGGCCTCCAACTGGCCGTGGTGAAAAAAGCAGAATGGAAAGCAGGTGCATAAGAGAGGATTTCTGGGCATGATTTCCACTTGTGATGCTCTGTGAGAGACCCATGGGGAGAGGAAAGGGATGCTGACTGCAGGATGTCAACAAAGAGCTTGGAAAAGACTGATCCCTTCTGTAGGCCTTCTGCAGGCCCCAGGGCAAAGCTTATGATCGTGCACAGATAAGTGAAATTTTCTAAAAGTTATTTCCAGTGCAAAGAAGCTGGAAAGTCTGAAGCTGGAAATCAGCACACAGGGTTTATATTTACAGAATGCTCATTTGTCTTGTACAGAGGGGATCAGTCTGGCTAATATTTGAGTTTCTGCAGATGTTTCCCCATCCTCCTGGGTTAAAAGTTGGCACATTGGAATGGCAGGAGTTGAAAGGATTTAATTTAAATTAAAGAAACCAAACCAACCTTAACAGCATGCAAACACAATTTCATTGCACTCCAAAAGTGAAAAACAGGAAAAAAAAATGCATTGACATATACAATCCCAAACAATTTACTTTAAATACTGCAGTTGATTATGAGACATTTTACTGAGAGGATGGGAGGAAGAAAAGTCCTTATTCAAATTGTCTGAGGGAGTCCAATGTAACAGTGCAGCATTCAAAACTTCTGCAATGGGAAAGGTTTTTTGGAAAGTGATTTAATTTGTAGTTTCTAAACCAACTGTTCCAATAGAAAGAGCAACATCTAGGAATCCAGGTAACAGAGGTTTGCTCCAATCTGTAACATAACATCAAATGTATTGTAAAATAGAATTCTTTTCCCAATAGCAGAAGAATTGTTTTATTTACCAATTAGGAGCACCTTATCGTTGTTGGAATTTCTGGAATGCTTTTGAAATCTCCTCTAGAATATTGAAGACAATATTTTTTTTTCAATCAGCAGATTGAAAATCAACCCCTGCCTGCACTTCAATCAACTCCTACCACCACTGGGCTTTAGGGTCTGCTGATTCTCCATACCAAGGCAGAACTCAGAATTTCCCATGGTTTGTGGTGCTGCATCATCCTCCTTTCCCTGCATCTCCTTCAGTTATATTCTTTTCCCAGACTTTTCTATCTGACAGCCATTCTTCTCCTCTATAAGTTTTTCATGTGTTACTTTTCTTTTTCTGTGGGCCTTGGCACAAAACTACCAAATAAGCCCTTTGACTTCCCTATTTCCCCTTTCTTTTCCCAGCATGCTCATTAGTTTGCTACTTAGCAAAAGGAAACCCCTTTGCTGTCAAAAGAAAAAGGCACCATCACTGATGCTGGACTTCAAATTATCATGATATCAGATGTCTATTAGGAAACATATCAAGATAGCCCCACAGAGTCAGCATCCATCTACACTCAGACATTTTAAAGGGAGACAGGATAAACCAGTGAGACAGAAACACAGGACCCTCAATAATCATTAGACCTCCAAACAAGCCTCAGAGTCATAAATGAACAGATCCTTCTCACAAAGGCATTCAGATAGATGCTCTAGCCTAAGGAGGCTGGTGAAGGGGACCCAAGGATTTCTGTGAGAAGCATACCTTGGACAAAGATTCCTTGATATTTCTAAGAAGATGTGCTTTGCTTTGATCCAGGCGTGTCTCCATTATAGCTGAAAAATTTTAAAAAAATTACTCTAGCCTGTATGGAAATTGTGTATAAAAATGGAATTTCATGCTTTCTTTCTCTTAATTTCATATGGAAGCTGCTTTAACCCTTAATTTTAATAGAATCAAAATTTTATCCAAATTGCTTTTTTATTATATGTAAACCATACATCCATATAAACCCTTCACTAATTGGTTTCACTAAGGTCAGAGTTCCCTTCTCCTGTCTTTTGTCTCTACACTGTCCCCTTTTGTTTTAACTCTGTTCCTCTCCTTATCCTAGAAATAAAATGTTTTCTTCTGTCAAGGAGCTGAATTGGGCTATGTTTCAGCTTACAAATCATGTACACTACTATTGTTGACTAGCCAAATCCAAATTAAACTCATTTTTCACCTAGCTTAAACAGCTGAGGCAAAAGATGGAGGAATCAGAATTATCTTCCCTAATTTGTCAATTATCTGCACCTGCATGTAGGCACTAAAATACCACAGTTAACCCCAAGACTCAGCTTGTATCACTCTTTGAGTTACAGAAGAAAAGAACATGGCTACATAACAAACACAAGCCAACTTTCCTAAGCTGCTAAAGGCTGTGGCTGGGAGTTCAGCAGAATTAGATCCCAGCCATTAGGCACTAGCTGCACTTTTGCTTACATTTTGGAAAGTAATACACTTCTAGATGCCATTCATAGCGTCATAATGCCAATAATTTAACTCCTTTGGGGCTTCTGTAAGATCTCTGCAAAAAGCAAATGGAAGAAAGTCTATGACTGCTGCCTTAGGCCTCCTGTGGGTGTTAAATGCATGTAGGCAAATAGCTGACAAACCACATACTCAAATTGGCACATGCATATTCATCTGTTTTACTCAGGTTTGCGTAGGACTGATTTCAACTTGGTCAAGAAAAAGGGTTCATCCGTCTCCCCTCTGTTAGTCCTGTAACTACTAATTGTAAGAAAGTAGCACCCCAAACTAATTAGTGGATGTGGCCTAAAAAATGTCAAGAGGGAAAGGGAATACACACATCTGATACAGGCAGATGTTGAAGGGTCAGATCCCCATCATGCCTCCTCATGAACTTTCTTAGACTTTCTAGATTTGATTCTTTAATTTGATCTCTTCCCTGTTTTATTCCACAAAACTTGCAGTGACTTTTGCTTTGAGTGGCCTTCCTGATGTGTTCCTGGCTATCATTTCAGTGAGGACTGTCGAGCAGAGGTCCTCTCAGACCTGGAGAATGTACACAGCAATGAAGGTCTGCTGTGTGCTTACTGCCTTGTACTGGCACCCAACCAGAACCTGTGGTGCTCACAGCTGCTGCACCTTTTTTGCCTGCAGCACATTCTGAATTAGCATGTTCTGAAAATATTCACTTCACAGATGTTCAGCTTCAAATTCCACTGTTTAGGAGACAGACTTTATTAGAAAAAGAGCAGATTTTAAGGAAAGAGTCTTCCCATGGACAAGTGAAACTGAAGTTTGTTCGTTGCTTTCTTTTTGGAGCACAGCAAAATGTCGACACCTGGAAAAGTTTATTTAATGCATATTAATTGTTGCTGTGTGTGTCTTAGGTTATGCTTACACCTGAACTAGTGTACTAGCCCTGAACTAATCAGATCAGCCACAGCAGGGTCTGACCAGGGTTACCCACCTATATTACAGCCCATATATTAAATGTAGGATTGCTGTGGTGGGATGGCTACAGGTACATATATTTTGTATCCTCAGTTCTTTTACATCCCTCTGGTATAAAATCTTAAAATAACTGAATGAAATGGATTTGTGCCATTGATTTCAAGGGAATCAGAATTTCTAGTTTTTGTTTTGCCTTTGGTGCAAGACTACAGAATCTCAAAGTAGTCTGAAGATATCTTTTTCCTTTCTGTTGTAAAGCATAAATTTCACTTTTACCTTCATCAACAGGACAGACATTACCAGAAGCTATCCTTTGGACAGAAGGAACATGAAAACTGCAAAATTCTAGTTTGATGAATGCTTATGAGGAATATTTTCAAATGTGTTTTTCCTCAAGGTTGCTGCTTCTGTGTGCTATGGTTGTTCATTTAATTCAGACAGCACCTGTCTCTGATCATTATTTTTTAGAGAGTTCTAGTAATCCGTAAACTTAATCTGGAAAGGAAAACATACTGTTGCTAAAGTAGTCTAGTAGAATCCCACTCCTGTTTTGATTACTAAGGTGCACACGCTGAAGCATTTTCTTTGCTTGAGATATTTAATCTCTTCTGTGCCTTGCTATGGTCTCCTTTCTCTTTTTCCTAGTTTTGCAGATGCTTTTCTGTCGCTGCTTCAGAATTTCTTTATTGTTCTTATAGTAAAGGTTCCTTTAATATCAACAGCAGATATGAGCAGCCATTACAGGAGCAAAAATTCCCTAAGTTCTGATTGTTGTAGACTATAAGAAGTATCACAAAACCCTCGGCTAACATGATACCCTTCTAGTTAAGGCTCTATCCCAGCTCAGACTGCAGCTATAAATGCCATGAGGCATCGTGGATGGATAGGCACATAATGATGAACTTCCTCTCTGCCTGGAGTTAAAAATGGTTTATGTTAATGTCAGTCTTCCACTGACATTTTTTATGCTCTCCATCCACAGGCTACATATGCTACTAATATTGGCAATATTTCCCAGCTTTTTGGTGGTGAATATTTGCCAAGAAAAGGGAATTTGAATACTCCATAAGGGAAAAATGCAGCCACAAATCCTCTCTTTTTCTTTTAATTATGACTGCTGGTATGGATCTGTTGACCTCTGCTTTGTTCATTCTGCCTACTGTGATGATTACTGGACTTGGGAGCTGGGTCTCTGTCTCAGCCATTGCAAATTAGCATTACCTCAAAGGTGCTTTCCTTCTCTCCTCTGGGATAGCACATCCAGCACCATCAGCAGAACAGAGGGTCTTCTTGCATGACTTTTATTGGTTTCCTTCTATTTTTTCTCTGTGCTGGGAGAGGTTCTGGTTGGGTACCAAACCGAGGCAGTGGGTACACAGCAGACCTGGACTGTGGATCTGAGAGGCCCTTTGCTGATCCATCCTCATTGGAGAAATTGGCAGGAACATGGAAGGATGGCCACTTGGAACAAAAGTGCTTGCAGATATCTCAGAGCATAATATCAGGGAAGAGATCCAGCTAAAGAGGGGACTGAACAAGGAGCTGTGTGGGTTTTTGGCTGTTGGCTGGGGCCAGCCCACCAAAATGGTCGTGTGAATAGCACTGAGGTGCTCTTGTATGATATGGAGGTAGTAAAAACAATTTTATGAGTTCTCTCATTTGGGTTAAAGGAGAGTTTTTATTCCTTGGACTGTCTTCTTACAGAACTCATAATGGATTCCAAAAACTCATGGGAAAAAGAACAAAGGAAATCTGGAACAGCAACCCTTCAGCTGTTTTTCCATACATAACAAGATTCACTTATTTTATTATTACTGCACCTTCAGTTCTTAAGACAGAAGAGATACATGGCTATGAGTAAAATATATTGTAATATATTAAAAATTAGAATATTTTGATTGTGTACTTTTATAAAAGGCTTTAGCGTGCTCAGAAGTACCAAAGTTTCTGCTGTTAAACTGCTATGAACTGGCCAAATAATTATTGGAGACTGAAAAAAAATTAACATATATATTAACATATATATATATATATATATATACACACACACACAAATATATACACGTAATATACACACACATCTATATTTTATATATGCATACACACACTAACAATTTTCCAAAGAAAGGTCTCTTCCCTGCAGCTAATGAAAAAAAAAGAGATGAAAATATTCCTTAATTAAGCAGAGTTATAAAACAATAAAAGAAATTGTTTTTATCAAATTTAGAAATGGGATTGCAGTTTGCACAGAATTATTGAGATTGGAAAGGAGTTTTCCACCTGAGTAAAAAGTTGAATATTTAAGTTCTCACTTCAGAAACACAGCCCTCCCATAGCTGCAAGTGCTGAACTTCACTGCACTGCTTACAGCTTGGGACATTTTGGGAGAATTTCAGTGTAATGGCTCATTTTGCTGTCACCTGGGATAGCTAAGGAACAGGCTCACCTTTCTTTTTGCCACACCTTACACAACATGGTGTAAGGTACAACAGAAAGGTGCGGTGGGCTGCTGGAATTGGTAATAAAGTCACTGCAGCTAAAAAGGCTTTGCATTCAACTATTAGAAGACATCAAATTTCAGTAAAGTTCACAAATCTGTAAGAAATGAGTGTCATAAGCACACAGACAAAGAGTATTTCCTGAGCTCTTAATGTAATTTTCCTTTCAACACTCCTACAGTCCTGGCATTTGTAATGTTTCTTTTGGTACTGAAGTTGTGGACAGAAAAATGCAAGAATGTCTGTGCATATTTAAGATACTAATCCCAGATTATTTTTAAAAGTCAGTGGTTAGGTAACATTAAAGAAGAAAGAACTGATGAAGTGGTTTGGTTTTGGTGTTTCTGGTCATGAACTAATCATGCAGCATTTGCATTTCTTAGGGATGGTGATTCTTTTCCAAAGCGCAGACAAAGTAATCTAATAATTTAAATATGAGATAATATGAGATACGTGTGCTCTAATTTGCATGTAGCTCAAGTTCAGTATTTGTGTTGGATGAAATGATGGGAAATTCACTGTATTAGCAAAAGATTTGGAAAACAAAATGACCTACCAGCTTCTCTTATGTGTTTTTGAGAATTAGGGTGTTTTTAAAATTCAGATCCCCGATAGACTTGCAGCAGAAGTACAGAATTACAAGAGTACAAAAACACAACAACATCTATTTCATTGAATCCAGCCAAGTGCTGACTGCAATTAATTCCATTGTGTTGACAGGCTAATCCCTGGCAGCTTTCAAACTCTACAAATAAAAAGCATTAACTTATCTTCTGAAAGCCTTTGAACTTGTCTGAAACCGGTTGCTTTGCCATTACCCAAGTGTGAGCCTTTCTTGATGTCTTGCAGTGTCAGGAGTGCTCTATTGGATGCACTTAAGGGAAGCTGCAGGCACTGAGATATTCAAAGAGAGTTTCCCAACATGGGGGGAAGTGGTAGAGTCAAGATTTCCTAAATTATTTCCCATTGACACTCCATAAATGTAAAGGAGTCTGTTCCTCACAGTCCACATAGGACTGTGTGAGGAGGTAACACCTCCTTCAGTAGGGAGGGTGCAACATTATTTTTCTCCTCCCACCTCCATTACTTTCAGCAGAACCACCTGTTTTTCCTCTCTGGAGGCCCAGGCACAAACACATAAGAATATTTTTAATTTTCTTTGGCCTCACTCCACTGTTTCAAGTCCTTTTTCAGGTGTTCTTGCCAAGCTCTTACTTGACTGATGTCTCTCCATCACTGAGCTTCCTGCACGAAATGTGTTCCTGTAGATGTTGTTGGCAGGCATTGAGTGCTTGGATAGCTCTGAATTGTTTTATACTGGGGGTAGTGGGGATTAAACATAATTAACCTCCCTCTTCCATCAGTCTTTCCCTTTTACCCATCTAATTGCACCGGTGTTGCATTTGTGTAATTCAGTTACACAGTCCCTGCTATGCATCTTTGTAAGCTGATGTCTGGATGGGGCACCATCCGAAAGGGCTGTGCAGTCAACCAGGAGATGACAGTGGGAAATCATTGTCCCTGGCCAGACAAACAGATGTTGCAGCTCTGCCAACCACTGATGCTGACAAAGGTTCAGCTGGGTTACAGCAATTTTTGCCCTAATCAGGATGCTAACTCTAAGGTTTCCCTAGCAACAGGAGCCGTAAGTCCAAAGTGACATCTCATTTCTACTAGTCTTTTATTTCATTTTCAGTAGGTAATTGCAGGCAAATCCTCCAGCAGCTGTTCCAAAGAAGGATGAAGTGGTCAATACATTTCATTCTGCTGCCTACAAACACAAGTATATTAGGGAACAGTGTAATCAAATTTTTATCTGAGACACTTAATCTGTGTATTAATAAGCATTATCTAAAATAGATAGGTTCTCTTTCTTTGCAAAGTTACAGCATACACTAGCAATGAAATATCAACTTTTTCAATTATGTGACTAAATAGAAGGGCAGTTCACATTACTGAGGCTGAGGTATATCATTTTGATTAGAGAACTGAAAATAAAATTCTTATCATGTGTCTCAGCAGCACTGTGGACTTCCCTACTACTCAAGTGGTTTCATTTCTATTACTAACATCAGAAATAAGAAAAGGAAATGTGCTCTATGATTCCTCTTTCCTTTTTTTTTCACCAGCTGTAGCTAACCAGCACCCTCAATCTTTGAATGGTGAAAAAAACCTGGGAGGATCAGTTAATGTTAGAGGGGAGAACATTTGCAAACATCTGGCAATAATTGCAGGGGTGAGTTGTTATAAAGTAAAGCGTGGCTCTGCTCATTCCACATTAGATCAGCTCTCTGTCATGTCATTGCTTTGCAAAGGGAGCACTTTATAATATCTGCACTGGCTCTGGTGAGTTTCTGGGGAAGTCTCAGGTGGAGATTGAAAGGCTGTGTGAAAACTCTTGCTCTCTGGGTGACAGCGAGCGGTTGTGATCAGCAGCTGTGCTACGGCTAAAAACCTTAACAGATGTGGAAAGGGGGTAGAGATTTTTCCCTGTACTTTTCCTGTTTCCTTAGAAAAGGAACTCTTGTTTCTTGCTAGGACTAACAGAGCTTGGTTTTGTCTGAGGTTTTTGGTAAGGCAGAGGAAGATTTAATGAGGAAATTACTTAAAAGACACATGAAGGTCTGGTGTGAGAAGTTGTTACTTTTCAGAGCATTGGATAAGTATTCCCTTTCGTTTTATGAGAGGAAGGTTTGCTGTTGAAAGGACAAGTGAATCTTGATAGAGCTGATATTTCTCTTATATTCTTATATTCTAGATTTTTCCAAGGAATAGAAGTCTTGGTGCAGTGATTTTAAAATGGAATATAAAGACTTGGGGTCTTTTTTTTAAAGAAAAGCAGGGTATATCTTAGTATTTATATTGCTTCTGACTAAAATGAGGAGCTTGTCCAAAACTGATCTCTGCTAATTTAGTTAGCAAAAGACAAAAGAACAATTTCTCTCTGTTAGTTACCGGTTTGCCATTACAAATGAGTTTTGAACTTCCTGAATGCTATTCAAAGGGATGGAGAAGGAGCAGGAAGAAGAGAAGAAAAGGCAGGGAATAAAGGACACAGAGCTTGTATTTCTGATCATCATGGTCTTCCAGGAATAGAAGTAGCACATTTCAAGCTGCTTGCCCTTTGCTTTCAGCAGTAGGAGTCCCCTCCGGCATTTATGTCTCAAACACTCCCTTTGGCTGCTCAGCCTGAGACTTAATAAGCAAGGACACAAGCTACTAACAAAAGAAGAAATGTTCCACTTATTATTCACTCTTAGAGCAATACTTACAGCATTTTCTTTGTTTATTTAACACAGGTAAATGTAGTGCAGGCAAAGCCAAAACAGCAGATACATCCATCTCAACTGCATAATAATTTCCCAATTTCCATCCGACTCTCAGGCATACGCCTGGGTCCTTAGCATAACCAGTGAGTAGCTGCCTGGAGTCTGCCCTGCTCAGGGTTCAGACAGTGTGTTTGGTTTGTTTGAAGCAGTCCAGACTTCCTCTACCTTTCTTTCTCTAATTTATCTCTCTCTCTCCTTTTTTTTTTCCCCTACACATTTGGATTTCCTTTATGTATCTTCTTCCTGGTCAACTTAGGTGTCTAGAAAAAGCATGCAAATCTCCATCAAAGGACATAGAACACACAAACATCATGCTGGAAAGGACATAAAAAGTCATCTGGTCCTTCCCCCCTACCCAGGGCAGAATCAACTGCCATTTCTGACAGATCTTTCTCTGACTTGTTCATGAAGATCTCCCAGGATATCTACTCAGAAAACTCTCCTGTCAATGCATTTTTTATATTTTTAGACTTTTTCTTGTATTACATATGAATTTTCTGAATGAAGAGAAATCCATTATTTCCTAATATTTCCATCACAGCAGACCAGTTAAATATGTTTAACATATTTTTCAGTACACTCTTCCAGCTGTCTCTTCTGAAGACTAAGAATTATTCAGGTTAACCTTTCCCATTTTCTAGATCTCTGATTATTCTTGTTGCTCTCCTCTGGACTGTCTCCACTTGGCCTACCTCCTTCTTGAAGTTCAGTGTCCAGACCTCATAGTATTCTGAATAGAATGGAAAAAAGGTCTCCATCAAGTTGTTTTTTTTTTTTTTTACAAGTATCATGAAGAAACTTTCTCCCAGTTGTTCAAAATCATTTTTATTCAGAGGATGCTGTAGTCCAGTGGGAAGCAATCTGCAGGGTCAGGCACTCGTAGATCTTGGTCTGTGGGGCCCTCTGCAGAATCTGACAGACCCTGCAGGAGTCAGGTAGGCTGGATAATGGTCCCTAACAGAGCTGGTGAAATGTGCTGCCTGATGTGTATACCAGCACTGATGCCAGGCTCTACTAGATTTACTCATTGCTTAATTGTACCAGCTATGCAACAACCAAAGAGCAGAGCAAATGCCTGTGATAGGCAGGCTGAGGAGGCAGAGCAGACAGGAAGTCAAGCATATTCCTTGTTTCTGAGCACTCCCAGGGACAGAATTTTGTACAGGGGAGGCTTTTTCCCCAGGGCAACTGGTCCTGCTTAAAACCATGTGAAATTCAGGGATAAAATAACTGGTCTGTCAAGAAATTTAGCTAGTGGAAGCAGAGGCAAGCAGGTACCAAAGGACCTTTGTACTCTCTAAGGTCATCTGTAGAGTCAGACTTTTCTCACAAAATTGTTTGTACATCCATGTCTCATTTGGGCGGAAAAGGGAAACATTCCAGTCTGAAGGAACAAAGGCTTTATTTGATTTGCTGGTTGCTGTCTTGAAAGGCTCTTGTCAGCCTGACTTTTGCCTAGGGGGAGAGAATTGCCATGGTGTGAGGCTTCCAGGCAGATGGCTGGAAGCAAGCACCAGGCTCAGCGCCTCCCCGTCAGCCCAGCTGTAGCTCCCAGATTGGAAGGATCTCACGCTCTTTGCCTCTAGGTAGAAAACGTGAATGATAAGAGCCTGACAGAAATGTCAGCTTCCAGCTGCGTGACAATTCCTCTCCAACACAAATTTAAAATAAGAGTCAGGTAAAATTGAAAATTCTCAAAGAACTGTTATCTGATAGACAGTTATTAAAACGGCATTTTCCACAGGAAAAAAAATTACATCTTTTCCTCTCTGACAGGAAACTGCCAACCATTTCCACTCACTGGTGATTCAAAACCTTTCAATTCTTTTCCAGATGCTCTTTTCTCATCCATGAGCAGTTGCCTCTGATTTCCTCTTGCAACCCCTCTCACATCATCTCCTATGAACCTCACCCCGCTCACTTCACCTGCCCATTTTCCCTCCTACCCTTTCCCCTCTGGTCAGTGCTCCTCTGCTTTTACAAGAATAAAAAAGGGAGAAAGCAGCAGAACTTGCCAAACAGAGATATATTGCTAGTAGTGCTTGGAAATTATAGTGCTGCCTGCCCAGTGATGCCTGCTTTCATTTTTCTTTCTTAATTATTTCACTCTATTCAGACTTGAAATTTGTTAGGTCAGTTCTACACCCATAATTATACAGTATATTGCATGATGACATTTCAGCTTTAGCAGGAGTCTCTAAATCTACATGTAGCTGAACTAAGGAATAGCAGAGAGAGAAGACAAGGAGAAGAAGGAACTGCAAGAAAGCTACACCCTCCTGGATACTGACATCTACACCCTCCTGGGTACTCCCTCTTGTGTGGCTATAATTTATTGTTGAAACCAGGACACCATAGGCAACCTGTTGTCTGCTGACTTTGTGTTACTGTTTACATCCATTGGCAATTACTCACTGGTACTTAGGGAGATCCTGAATTCCAGTTCTGTCCAACCAGTTCACCAGGAGCTTAGCTAACAGCCCAAAATACTGCAGGATTCATCACCTCATGCATCTGCCATCTGTTTTTTGCAATGCTTTCCAGCACTAAAGGTTCTGGGGTGGAACCCTTCTTTGGTGGGGTGAGAAATAAAACCCCAGCCAACCTGTGGTTGCAGGCAGAACAAGGTGCCATACTTTTCACTCAGATTCCCTCTAAATTTAACTCAGCTTCTCTGGGCCCCCTGCTGACATCTTCAGTCGGAATTTTTAATGTGGGCACTGCAGACCTCACCTTCTGCATTTCTACATCTGTATGTGTATTTACGTGAGGTCAAATAATGTGACATTCAGCTGGGGAGGCAAGTGCTGAACACAAATAGCGTGTCGGCTGGCTCTTGCTCGGGGGTCAGAGGAGTTAGCAGAGCCAGCACACAAGCATCATTTCCTTCCCCTATACATCCAGTTTCCCTCAAAGAATCGGCTGCAGAAGTCACTGCTTTCTGCCAGCTAGCAATACCCTGTTACGACTAATTGCAAAAGCCATTAATAAAAGAGGGGAGGGGGGGAAGCAAGACACAAAAGGGAATAAATACTGTACATAGCCAGAGGGCCTTTCCCTCCTACACATATGATTCACTGTTGTTCCTTGCCTCACATGGGAAAATGTTGTCCTGCTGAATACGTACCTTAAAGGCAACTCTGCCTCAGAGACATCACATATGCATATTGATAACATGCACTTTGTAGTGCCTAGAGATGTTTTTAACGAGGCTTGCTGAAATGTACCAACAACTTTCTCTCTTCTCCTTCTGTGTGCCACAGATGATTTTTAAATGTGTTTCCTGGTGGTCTCTATTCCCTGTGAGAAAGCAAAAGGATATAACAGAGACAATAATTCAGGATAGCAGGAGAGGGGAGAAATGGCTTTCCATCTTCCCCGGTTGTACAGGATTGCATGAGCCCAGGGACCCCATTTCCCTTGAAATCTCCCGGTAAGCTCTTGGGGTTTTTCACACAAGACTACAGAGACACACATGAAGCACCATTTAACCAGGCTTTAGGGGGTAGGCCAGGTGAGAGGCCACCTTACCAGCAGCAGAGTGGGTGCAGAACCACTCATGCAGGTCACCCCATGGGGCTCACACCCCATAAAACTTCACCTACCCCTGAACCTCTAATTGACATCACTACATGGCTGGCAGAGGTCAGGAAAAGTTTTCTTGCAACCCCACAGTGTTGGGAAGAGTCTTGTACTCTGAGTTCTTCTCAGCCTTAGCTTCTAGTCTCCACTTGTGTAGCCATTTATATCTATCACTAATTAATGTAATTTATTTTCAACATCCACTTTACGGTGTCATGGGCAATCAAAATGGAGATTTAGAGCCATTGGAAGCATGATTACAGAAACACTGATATCCCACACCCTATTCTGTCCTATGTGGGATGGCAGGTACCAGAAGATAATTTAATAATAATAAAGGGAACCTGAAATCCCTTTCTAATGCTGGAATAGGCCTATAATTGAAACTCTGCTGCATTCATGTTCTACAAAAGGTTACACAGATGCCGTGCCTGCTCCAGAGTGTGTGTCTGGAGTCCAAACCTACAGTGCCCACCATCACTCCACTTTGGATATTTGCTGTCCAAAGCAACTGAGAAGGATATGTTTGGAAAGATGTGCAGGCAGCAGGTCACATCTGGAAACGTGGGGGGTATGACTTTTCTTTCCCAGGACTGCATCTGACGGAGGGCAAATGCATGTCATGATCCACACCCCCTAATGACCAGCAGAGAGGTGGCTGCTGGTCATCACCAGCAGTGCAGCACATGCTTCATCCACCCCATCACAGACCTAAACCATGCAGCTGTACTGTACTTGGAAGCATTATGTAAAGATATATGAGCAAGGTTTAAATAACTTTATTCAGGCATTGCAATCAGTTGTTTGCAGAGGAATCAATCCACAACAGTGCTGCTGTTAGTCTGTCTCATCACCTGATTTGGCTTGTTTAAAATTTGCTGCTGTGTCCCTCTGCTGGGGCAGCCAGGAAAGAGATGGGCGTGGGATGAGGGGTGGAGAAACTACACTTGGCCTCATCTCTCTCCCTCAGCAAGGGAGGCAGTTACTCTGGGCAGTGCTAATGGGATGCTGTGAAGCCTCCATTCTCCCTTTTTTACCCACAGGAAATCTGTGTCACACACTTTCTTAAAGTCTTGGTCTCTTCTTGCTTTTAACTGCTGAACTAATGAAAGGGGGGTGCTTTAAATGCAACAACTGTTATAGTGGCTGATAGGTTATGATACAATTCCTGACTGGTGCAGGAAATTAGAGAATTTCCCCTGAGTGATAGTTCCAGAACTTAAACATAAGAAACTACTCTTTCCTGACCCCTCCCCACCCCCACTTTAAGAAAGTCAATTGTTATTCATTGTGGGCATAATCAGATTTATATGTCCATCCTGGCAGGGTATTTTTCTCTTATATGAGAAATCTTATTGAGCCAATTGAGCCAAGAAATCTAGAAATTTTCAAATATAGTTAAAAATATTCCTGAAAGACAGTCAGCTTGCTTGCTTCCTTCCTTGCTTGCTTCTTTCTCTCTACAGAAATAAATTTTTGGATTTCCACTTTTATTGACATGTCACTGCAGATGGCATAGTCTTCCCATCCATAGACTTCATTACTAATAGAAATTAAATTTTTAGGTAACCTCAGATAAATTATCATTGTCAGCATCATGAATGAACTCAGATTCATTATAATATGATTTTCACAGCAAAATGTCTGGGGGAAAGCAGATCCTTGCTTGAAAAGAGTATACACAAGTGGGACACACAAGGAGAGGCATGCTCTGGGCTTCACTGGTTGTGAAAGCACATAGGCTGCTTCTAGGAAAAATAAAAATAAATCTGCAAAATTCGGTGAAGTTTGTCAGGCATCATACCACCATGCAGGTTTGATTACAGGAGACATCATCTCTCTGGGACAGGACTCTGAATAACTGTCATGTTTTCTGGAGGGAAAGATGCTCTGGGTGTTGACACAACCAAAGATCTCCCTGGGAACCTGACAGTGGTGAGAATGAGTGAAGAAGTGGAGACAATGCAGTGCTTCAGCTCAACCACAATGCCCAAGTATTCTCACTGTGTTCTCCCCACCTTGGTACACTTTCAAATGCCATTTGGCCCTAATTTTCTCTGCTCTCTTCTGCTTAAGTTGAGCATTACAAAGGATGATTTTCTCCATGCTTTTGTTAAGAAGAGGTAGGAGCTTGCTTTCAACATTGGAGAAAATCCTCTCATAGACTTTACTTTGTCTACACACATTCTTCAAAATGTACTTCAGCTCTCATAGAACATATTCATTTGAGTGTTATCCAGTATCAGCTCATTTATATCCCTGCAGATAAATGGAGAGTTTCCCAGCCTTGAAAGCAAAAATCAAGAGACTAGAATTGGCAGCTATTGGCATTCATTTGGGTGGAAGTTTTCCCTGTTCCTTGCATAGGTCTGTATTATTTTATCCTTTTAGAATTTATTCTTTTATTTTGGGGACTGCTGGAGGGGAAGCTGAGGAAGAAAAACAGAAGCCTTAAGGTAATGACTCAAGTAAGAGTGTTCACACCTTCATTTTCTATGTGTGTTAAAACAAGAAGGGAAGAATGAAGGCAGGCAAATGCAGTTAAGAGGCAAATGCAGTTAAGGAAACCAATAAATGCTCATTGAGAGCCACTGGCAACACAGACAAGAGCGAGGCAATGATCTCCCTGCTGAGACACTGGCCCTTTCTTTCATCTCTGGGGTCACCAGTGGCTGTCACACAACACCAGTGCCAGGAAGGAGAGGGCAGAAGGGCTGTGTTTTGTGCAAAAAAGACAGTCCCCACAGGCAGGAGGTGTAGGGTCAGGGTGAGGAGGAAGGCAGCCAAGAGGAGGATGCAAGGATGAAGAAGCAGTTCCATTGAGGATGGGCAGGGTATAATGAAACAGAAGAAGGAAAGGTATTATAAACCAAGGTCTGTTGGTAAAGGACAGGTGATTGTAAGAAAGCCATTAAATAATTCAGGCTGGAATTAAGGAGAAGTTTTCTAGTTTTGAGACCTGTAAGCTCTGGAGCAACCTTCCAATTAGAGCAGCTATAGAAAAATGGGTTATGGTAACTTTAGGAAAGTTAAGACTTTAGGAAAGGTTGATGTGTTGGGTAGAAAGCATTGAATTCTATTGTTATGAGAGACAGTAGAGGACTGGGCTCTGTAGCCTACGAGATCCTTTGCTGGTCTGTGTCCCTAATTAAACGAAGTAGGGTTCTTTTGCTGTGTATTAAGCTGGGGGGATGTGAACAAACATCTCATAGGCACAGAAGCCTTGCTGTTCCTCCTAGAGCTTCCCTACCAGCAGTCTCCTTGACAGCACAAACCTTGCTGTAAACAGTAAAATAAATGCAAGGTTTGAAGAGCAAAAAAACACAGCCAGGGAATTATGTTAAACAGTGAAGCCCTCAACTGCTTCTGTGCAGGTTAATAAGAAGGGCCATATTCTGACATCCTCACTCCTTGTCTACCAGAAAAACCATTTCTTCTGACACGGAAACCTGTAACTTGGTGACAGAAGCTGATTTAATTACAAAATTCCTGTCAAATCATCAAACAGAAAGTACAAAAGGAGCATTTAAGGGTCATTGAACTGTGCTCCCAAGGGCTGGGAAGAAGTGGTGTAAATCTAGATACCTTATACTTCTTATTTCTAAGGCAAGAAGGGCCAAAATAATATTCACATTTTGGATAGATTTATCATGGCTTTTTAGCACAGTTTAGTGGGGTTTGATTCAGTTGAGGTCCAGAGTGAGTTTGTAGATTGATTTCTATTTTCTAAAGACCTCTTCACCTTTGTGTAGAAAATATCATCGATGTAAATATTTGGAGTTACTGCAACTGCCTGATTACTATATTATTCAAATAAAGGACAGGTTTTAGGAAGATTAACTTCAGCAGAATAAGCAGCAGAAGAAGTTGCCTGATCAACAGGAAATGTGTTTAGACTATTGTATTTTTTTTCTTATTATTTTTTTTAAATGTGAAGGTGGATGGGCATTCTGAAGCAAATGTAAAAGGCAAAGAGCCAGAGGGAAAGTAGAAACACAAATACACTGCAGTCAGAAATACCAGGGTGTGCGTGCATGGCTCCTGGGCACAACTATGACCTGCACCCCAGGACAACAGGTCATCCCAGGAATAGCCTTTGCTTGGAGCATGCAGTGCTGTTGGAGAGGAATTGCACGTACCTTCCTGTGGTGCCAGGTTTTATTTTGATGGAGAAGCCAGGAGCCTGGCAGGGGAATAAATTTATTTTCTTCATACACATGAGGTTGGGTCTTCTTTGCAACTGGAAATGTGGTCAGAGTACATTGGGGAAAGATAGGGTTTTCCCCTTGCTCGTTTTCCTTTGACATTGCCAAGTTGTTGCAGTAAAAGTCATTAATGCTAATTGCAACTCTTTGCTTGAGCTCTGAGGGATTTCTGTGTGCTTTTAAACATTCACTGAGCAGAGGGGCAATATCAAGTAAGCAAAACTGATGCGGTTGTTCTGATAAAAAAGATGTGAAAAGATGAGCTGTACGAGTCCTGGAGTATTCCAGCTATGATTTTGTGGGTTGAAAAATGCCAGGAGACTGGAAGCACTTTCAGTGAGCAGAGGAGGAGAGTCCTTCTGGGAATGGAGCTGTGGGATGCTGTATTGGAAGGGAGGTGGCTCCAAGGTGCTTGTGCTGATAGTGTTGAGAAGTAACAAGGGGAAAACACCAAGAGCCAGCAGAGGCAGAAGAAGCCATGGGAAGACAATCTTCAAAAGAGGTCTATAATGGAATATTTACAAAATAATGACAATATATCAGTCATTCTCATGTTAAGGAAGGTTCTCATTCATGTGACTATCTGGCAGCCTCACTCCCAAGGCCAGAGACTTTCACTGCTGGGATTGAAGCCCCTTCACAGCAGGAAGCTCCAGTAACCCAGCAGGTCCTCACTTGACTCCTCACACATCCCACTCACACAGTCAGACCAGATTTCCTCACTGGCCCCAGGTTTCCCATGGCAAAGTCTCAGATCTCTGTTCCATAAAGCCATTTATTCATAGTGCAGTACCACAGAAACAGCCCGAGCTGGTGCCTTGAGGAGGATCCCCAGCCAAGGAACCCCATGGCTTTTATACCTTCTCAGTCTCCAGAAATCTTCTCTTCCTCCCAAGTCTTTGGCTCCTGCCCCCTCCCTATGTCCATCCACCTTGCTGGCTCACTGGTTTTCATCTCCTTTGTTATCCAAAAGGCCACAAATCCTGGATCCCTCAGTGTTTCCCAGTGTTCATTCACCTGGCTGGTGTCACCCACCATCATGCCCTGTGTTATCCCAAAGGCTGGCAGCTCATGGCCTTTCTTCTCAGGCTCCTGCCCAGAGCTCTGCACTCCCATCTGCACCTCAGTCTGCAGCTTGTGAGCCTGGCTACTTGTCCCCATGTATTCCTCAACACTTACTCAAATGCATTAGCACTGCAGAAGAACGTGCAGAACATGCAGTTGAGCCAGCACAGAAACATTCTGTCAACTTATTAGATGCTGTCTATCAAATGCAGTACCTTTAACCACCAATCTGTTTTCACTTCACATAGACCTTGGCATGAAAGCCGTGTCTCATCAGCAAATTATGACATTTAGCCTCCCTTTTAGTTTTGTTCACTAGTTCATCTTCTTTGGAAGATGAGGGACTGCTTGGTGCTAGGGACAAGAAGCTTCAAGCCTGTTTTTCTAGCCATGCTACAGCATACAGAGTTAACACTTTCTTCTCACATATCTTTCCTCAGGGAAAATTAAAGGAGAAGAACAAATATACCAAAGCAACCCCTGGCTCCCCCCCGTAACACCTTTGTGTGAAACAGAGAAAGCAACTGGTGTTGCCATAAGAGGGCACACTGCAGCTGCAGTATCCACAAAGTCCAGCAAAGCTCTCGTAGGAATGAGAAGTGGCAGTGGCTTCCCCTTGAGACTGTGCAGTATTTGTACTGAAGAAAGTGCAGGAGGCTTTCTATTAAGTTACCCAAGTCTCTGTTTGTCCGCTGGCTTCTCCCTCCCCACCTTGCCTTTCACCCTTGCAGCCTGTCTTGGGTTGCTTTTAAGGGAAATTTTCAAAGCTTGCAGAACAGCTGTGCTTAAAGTTAGTGTCCTTAACCACAGTTTTGATGAACTTGTAATTTTTCTTGTTAAGTATATTACATCCAGGGAGCACACAATACTGCTTTGGAGAGTGTACTGCAGTGAGCAGAAGAGAGCAGGTACATACAAAGGCATCCTGTCTTGGAAGTAAAGAGATGCAGAACACTGACTGTATGAGAACCTGAAACCCTGCCAGCAGCAATTTTTGCAATGTGTCCCAGTCCTTACATTGCTAAAACAATTCTGATACAACCAGTGTCAGGAGGGCAGACAAAAATAAGAAAAGTGATCAATGGGCTGAAAGGGCCAACGTGTACAACAAGAACAGCAGTGTTCTTTGATTTAAATTGTATTAAAAGTAATTCCACAAGATTTGAAGGCCACAAACTTTTTAGACAGAGAGAAACTATGTAACTTAATAGAAACAAGGTTTAGAAAAATTGAAATAAGCGTAGACTATGACAAATCTACTCCTTTCAGAACAAGAACAGTAAAGTTCTTTTGTAGGTAGAATGGAAAAGTATTAATACATAAATGGTGGGAAAAAATGTCTCTCTGATAGAGGGTTGCCTCAACATTTTTTCCCTTAATAAGTGATTTGGATAAGAGTACAGGAGAGAGATTAAGCATAAATTACCTTTGTATTCCAATGGTATTTGGCATGAGGATAAAAGACAGCACCTGATTTGATGTGATCCTTATTATCCTGCTGCCTCTGTACTATTTCAGTTACCTCCACTCCCCAGGGCTGTTTGTTTTATCACCTTCCTGGCCAACAGCCCTCTAGTCTGAGTGCCAGGCCTCTGTGACAGAGATCATATTTTGTTATACTTCCACACTTTCTAGCCGAGTGAAGCCTTGACCTCTGGGTTATCATGCTATGGTAACGCCTAATGATGATAATCTGATCTGCTGGTACAGAATTGCAAGTAATAAAAAGTGATGAATATCTAGGTCAAAGAGCAAAACTCACAGCCTTCCTAATGCATTGATTAGGCTGTTAGGTCACATCTCTGTTTGTTGGAAATGTCACAGCTCCTGTATATTGTTGTCAGCCTGGTTGTTGTCAAGAAGGTGAAACTGCCTGTTTTCAAGTATTATGGCTCCACTTTTCTATACCATGGTCCCCTAAAAACACTTGGATAAGGTTTCCTGCTTGTAGAGATAGTTGGTTGCTATAGATGCTGTTGGCATGTGTTGGTTTTCTCCCCAGCTAAGCATGGAAATGGTCAGACACCCTCTCAGAAATTAGTCTAAGGCTTAATGGGGTGTCACTGCCATGCTGTCCCTTTACTACTCCTAGGACTGATCGTGTGAGTGGTCTTCAAATGCATCACTGCAAACTCTGCCAGCTGAGTATAAATAAGTGTCATAGACTGCTTAACCAGGGTTGCTTTCCACTGAGGAGCACTCATTTACTCTTCCCCAAGTTTTGTGGGAGATAGTTAATCCAGAACCAAGTGTCTGGTAGACTGCGCCTATGCTTGTGGGAAAACCAGTCACTGAAAACAAGCATGTTGGCAATTTCTTCTCAAGATCCCACAGCCTTTGTCTGTGTCAATGGCAGAGAAAAGGACTGGGAGAACTTTGGCTCTAGAGCCCTGACATCAAGAATCAAGATATTTGCATCTTCCAAGAAGTTTGGCTGCTTTATGAAGCGCAGTCCAATGGGGTAACCTGAATTCCAGAAATGAGGACTTAAAGCACATCATCTTGTAATCTGAAAAACTTATTTTTGCTATCACTGGACAGAATCCTGAATTAACCTCCCAGCACAACAGCATTGTTTCCATATATTAGTTTGAGTAGGAACAGCAGAAAAAGGAGATCCCATTTCTTAACAGAGATTATAGCAATTTGGGATTTTGAGATCATCTTCAAATTGGCCTTACTAATTAGCAACATACACTCCTGCTTCCCTTATGAGATTGGTTTGCAACTGGAACTTGACAGAAGCTATAAAGAAATGTTCTGAGAGACTACTCAGGATGATAAATTGAAGAAGCTCTAAAATACAGTGCAATTCCTCATGTGAAACTATTAATGTGAGATGTTACTTGCTGTGAAATGTTTTTTGAAGTGTCTCCTTTCCTGCTCTTTATTTCACCATCTATTTTTATACAAATTTTATTCTTAGCACAAACAATTCTCCCATAGTCCCTTTGAATTTATGTTAGCAGTGTCACGCAGCACAGAAACACACTGCCACCACTACTGCAGCATCTCTGGCAATTTTTGTTAACCACTGTCTGAGACAACTTCCAAGCCACCTCCTACTATGCAGATTACCACTTCTGTTTCCAACAGATCTAGCCCCATCCAGAGATTTTTTGAGCTCCCTTGCACTGCTGTGAGAGGCATCACCAACCTAATCCCCTGACAGCATTTAATCCCTGAGTCATTCCTAGTGGAGATACTTTGCATGCTTCATGTGCTATAGAAGCATAACATCATTAAAAGCAAATGACTAATGCAAGTGTATAACATCATTGCTACTTGTAAAGTATTTCATCAGTATTTCATCTTTAAACCCTGCAGTCTCAGATTGTGATGTTTCCAGCTCTCACAGTTGTATCAGATGATCACATGATCAAAGTGTCTTTAATTTAAAACTCATCTGATTTTAAAAAAAAAGTATGTTTTGATTCTGAATCTTACAGCACAACTGGCAGTATTTTGGATTTCACATAACAGTTAATGTAAAGCTTTCCTAATCTTGTTGCAAATCTGCTTGTCTTGTTCTCACCAAATAGAGAGCACAAACCAAACCAAGACAACACTAACCTCCCTCCTATTTAACAGTAGATGTGTGTCCCCAAGTGCTCATTAACATTCTCCTTCAACCCCAAACTCAGATCTGTGGGTCTGGGGCAGCTCAATAATACAGATACCACCCCCCCTGCAGCCTTGTCAAGCTGGAGAGCTGGCACTAGTGAGCAAGTGCAAGGGAGTTCTGTTTAATCAATTAAAAACTCACTCTTGAGGCTGAGCAGGTTTTTACAGCCCTGGTACCACTATTAAGGAGGGAAGGGAGAGGCACAGCCACAGTGTAAATGTATATAATCAGGGTTTTACTACTGTCACTGCTCTTCCTTTAGGTTCCTGTGTAGGTCTGTAGAAGAAAAATAGCTGACCTACAGAAATCACCATACCTAGGTTATACAGATGCCTCTTAAGCATCAACCTCACTAGAAAAATTTGGTCTGGAAAAATAAAAAGTAATGTAAAATATCCCTGTGGTTATTTTTGTCAATGTATTATCACCGCCAGAGATGCTTCAAGCAGGCCAAAGATCCACACACAGAGAGAAAAAAAAAAAAGAAAAAGAAAAGCAAAAGAAAAAAGAAATATCTGTATTGGTTCTGTTAGTATTCTGAATGAAAGGATCTGTTAAGACCTACAATCATGGCTGGAAACAAACTGGCTGATCTTCAGGACTTCTGGACCTGGATTGTGATCAAAAAAATACAAAGCAGGAGAGAAAAACCCGTCATGTTTTGGCAAAAGCAAGCTATATTATATTTACTCAGTGCAGGTGTAATGATTTGTTACTTACAGAGAGCATTCATAGCTGCATGTTAAATCAAACCACAAGGAAAATGCTGTCTGTGTAACAACCATGAGAGCAGACAAGGCTTCCTCTTTCCAGGTTTATCTGCAGCGTAAACACTTTACATTGGCTGGAGAAATGTTAACACTCATAATAAAGAAAATACCAATGTTCAGAAAAGAAAGATGAGAGCCAGGGTGCCTGTGTTATCTTTTCTGTTAAAGTTTACTATTAAATCTGTGGGGGAACACTTAAAGAGCACTTAAAGACTTACTAGCCATTTTTTATATATGTATATAAATGATTTACATGTACACACACATATGTAGATTTAAATATACGTATATTAGATTATACACACATATTCAGGTAAATTTAAACATTAAATTATATATCTACATATATAAATATAATAGTAAAATATAATTTTGACCATTCCTAGAACTACAGAATTCGGTATTTGAAACCTACTTTAGCTATAGAATTTCCTTCTTCTGGCCACTGGAAAACTCAGGGATTTCCCACCCTCTGACTGCAAAACTGGTGTCTAGGTTTTCACATCATGTCATTGGGATTATACACTTCCCAGTTAGCCCTGAAACCTGAGATGTTTCATTATTGATTAAAGTTTATCTTAGCAAGGATATTAAATGACAACTTTTCAGGGTCCTCCATTACCCAAGACTCCAGCACTGCCATATATTACTGCCTGAATGTGAGTTTTCTTCCTATACACAATTTTTACATGTTGTTGTCAGAAAAACTGCTGGCCCCTCAGACACTTAAAATGAGAAACAAATATAAGAAAAACAAGTATTATTTAGCCAATTGTCTCAAATATGTAGGTTTAATGATAAATTCTAAGTAATTAGCGAAATGTTGAGAAAATGGATTAGAGGGCTGGATCCAGAAGAAAACTTTTGGTACATTACAAAAGAGAGCTCATAGAAACTGTGTATTGTGTTAAGAAAAATGCAATCTGAAATGAGAATGAAGAATCTGAATCACAAATTCAGATGCTCAGAACTTTATTGTGAAAACTTTTGCAGTTTTCCATAGGGTCCCAAATTCATTGAAGTGACAGCTGTCTGTGCAGGAAATATAAAGAAAGGGAGACCATACAAAGGAGGGTGCCAGAAGATCCTGCAGAGCAAACATGTCAAACAGCCAGAAAAGTTAAAGCATCCTCTTTGACAAAGGAAAAAAAAAACCAAAACGAAAAGAAAATTAATTGTTCTACTTAATTCCATACAATGTTTGAGGATTCGACCTGTAGAAAAAATAAAGCTAAATGTGGAGAACCTGAAAAAAACAGGACACTGTAAGAAGAAAAAAGACCAAACTGCCCCTTCCCTCTAAAGCCCCCCAAACACACAGAACAGTTTTTCTTACTGGGGGGATAATAAAATCATTTTGCCTTGACCTTTTCCTCACCACTCAGACACAATGGCAATAGCTGCTATATATAAATCTTAGATGCTCTTCAGCTTTTCTCTACCAAAGCATATTTATTTTAACTCAGAAAGGCTAGTAGTAAAAGAAGTCGGGGGATATTTTATTTACACAATGATAAATTAACCTGTGAATGGTTTCTCTAAGGGTAGCCCAAGGAATGACAAGGATGTAGAGGGATCCGGATGGACTTTTTGACCTCTTTTGTTAAAGCTCCCTCCATGGCATTTCTTGGCCTTTTTCAAAGCTAAAAGGTTGGAGGACACAAAGCTTTATTCTCACATTTTAGTCTTGAGGCTAGAAAAGCTTCTGCACTCGTGCCCTAGCAATGTTTGCCTCCAGTAAGTCTGAAGTATGCTGGGCAGCTGTAGAAGGAAGGAGAAAAACAAAAAAGCCTTGTGTCTGAAGCATTTGTGTTTGTGTGCATCCTACCCTGTACAGCTGGTCTGACTCAGCTCTGAGAAGATGCTGTGCAGCTGTTTCTCTGGAGCAATACCTGTGGGCAAACAACAGCAGAGTCCAACATCTATATACATCTTCCTGATCTCCAGAGTTCATTTTGTCCCTGCTCTGTCATCTTTAATCATGAAAGCATTAGGCTTTTTCTTACTGGATATTCATGCACATATGTTCAGAACTTACAGGGACAATCAGCCATTGTTCCAGTTTTCCTATTAATGTTTTTCTTGCAAATCAGAGCCCAGGGACTGGCCACAAGCCCAAATCCCATCTTTTCAAAACTGATTACTTCTTTGCTGGGACACTGTTTGCTCTACTG
The DNA here is from genome assembly GCF_001522545.3 of Parus major. Lineage (NCBI taxonomy): Eukaryota > Metazoa > Chordata > Aves > Passeriformes > Paridae > Parus > Parus major. The sequence goes on from NC_031769.1 coordinate 106,188,994, forward strand.
CAATTGTCTAAGACTGGGTTTGGCTGGTGCAAACCTACTTCATCTTCTCTGGAAGCGAAGGCAGGATTTATCCTATGTACTGTACAGCTCTGGCAAGTCAAAGCAGATGAAATGCCCCCCACTCTGGAGTAACTCTGCTGCTGGCTAGAAAAAGTGGCCCCAAGTCCAAAGTGGCAGTAGCAGCTTGAAGAAGCCCACAGAACTGGAATCTAGAGACTAAACCATCTCGTTCCAGCTCTGATGAGCTCATTCAGCTGGAAAGGCAAAACAAAACAAAATATGCATGCATTCCTGTCTGAATATGGGACCACAAGGCAGCTAGGCACTGAGATACAATGCAAATGGAAATAATTAAGTACTGGAACAGAATAGCATAGATATCACTAGGAACTATCACAGGAAATTTCTGAGGAAAAATGAATGACTCTCCAATGTCCTGAGATTTGCTGTTCTAAAATAATGAAACAATTTCCACAGAATAAATGGAATAAATGCTAAAGTAGAGTGGAATAATGGCAAAATATTTTGCACGCTAGGAAGCTACAAAATGTCTAAAGTAATCAAATTTTAAATGGTTGAAATGTGGGGAAAGAAAACCTTGTGGCAAATGAACTTTGGGAGGAAGAGCAGCAGAACCCAGTTGGCTCCATGGCAGTAGGAGATGGCCATGACCCTATTTTAAGCTGAATGCCATATGGCTCAGAAATAAGTGGAAATAAATGACCAAGTCATTAGGATCCCAGTGGGGCATGCAGCAATCTCAAATGGCAGCTGATCCCCCACAGTTTTACCCATGATCTTGTCCACTGCTGGGAAGAAGCAAACACTGTGGCAGTGCCACGCTGCGCTTCCCTGCACCTTTCACGCACAGGCGTGTGCACACACATACACATATGTGCACATTTTAATAGACACATGCCTATTAAAACGTTCTAGCAAGAACCTCTAGGCATACTGTGAATTAGAGAGGTTTTTATAAAGATTCTATCAGAAGGGAAATAGGGATGAAACATCACAGGAAGCTCATTGCTGTGCATGAGTGGAGAGTAGCAGTTGGGAATTCTGTTTGCCAGGCATGCCCACAGAATACTTCTGCTTCTCCCCATCCCAAATGGCAAGGTGAGAGACAAGTAATAAAAGCTCCTTTTGCCTTTCCAAAGAACATTATGATAGCTTTTTTAGTCAGATTATGCTACAGTTCTTGTACTTCTAAGGATTGTTTTTCTAATGAGAAAAGAAAGGTCAAAAGAAATTAATAGCCAAGATAAGAGTTATCAGTCTGATATAAAAAAAGCAGTGTATAACGTTTGCAATACACTACAATCTGCAACTGATAAAGGAGTCTAAAGCCAAATGAGGGTTTAAAAGGAAGCTGATATTGGAAATATCTACTCTCTAATTTCTCTTTTTAAGCAGATGACTGGGTCACAGTTGCTGTTTGTAGCTGTCGCTGCTGAAGCCAGTGTCACCACTGAAGCCTAGAGTAAGGACATTACTCACCCAGCATGGCTCAGCCTCTCCACAGGATCCAAATAGGGCTCAGATGAGATCCAAAAGCCTCATCCACATCCTCATACAATTGGGACTGTGTTTTAATCCTGTGATACCTTAGTGTCAGTAACCCCTGGATTAGAGGTATGCTACAAAGATCTCCCTTGCCCACGCAGTTGCTTTTGTGTTCTTCCCAGGACCCCTCATATTAACACTACAGACAGCATCATCGCTATGTGTTTGTCTTTGTAACTCTCCAGACATCTCTATTCCTGTGTTGTGCTTGTTTCAAAATGTCAGAATGGTTGTGACACTGAAATAATTTTACTAGTTCTGCCTAAATTCCCTTGGGAACCTGCTTCAGTGAGGTACAAATCATGTGTGTATTAAGTTATATGCAACATACACACTCCCCTAAGCCTCTTTTGAGGTGCCTCTGGAGCTTGAAGAAGCTAAAGGCAGGAGCTGAAGCACCTCAAAGGTGTGTCAGGCATGAGCCATTCCTACTGATTAGAAGCTATCCCAGGTGATGTTTTCATATCAGTCACTTTCAGGACCCCAATTTACCCCCATTAATGTCACAGGAACTAAACTTTGTGTTCCAAGCAAAGAGCTACCCAACTAGAAATGTACAGTGAAATCTACAGTGCCACAGGATCTGATTTCCATTGCTGAAGATCGTCATGGGAGCTTGTTCTCACAAGCTATGCTTTAGTAAAAGAGGTCAGAAGTGCCAGTATAATTTCTATCACTTTTAAAAACTTTGGCTCTCCACTAGTCCTATGAGTTTTTTAACCCATTTGGCAAAATCAGTGATGTACATATATGACCTGGTTTCAGCTGGGATAGAGTTAATTTCTTCTCAGGAGCTGGTACAGTGCTGTGTTTTTGGATTTAGTATGAGAATAATTTTGATAACACACTAATGTTTTGAGGTTTTTTTATTAAACTGCTCTTATCTCAACATACAAGTTTTAGTTTTGATTCTCCTCCCCATTCCACTGGGCTAGGAGTGGGGGAGGTGAGCAAGTGGCTGTGTGGTGCTTAGTTGCCAGCTGGGCTTAAACCATGACAGCATACCAGCATAATTTTTGTTTTAATTGGTTTAGGCTCATTTCCTTCAAGATATTAAATCTTTTCCACAAGCAGCTTTCTTCTCTGATGGATATTTTTCCACAGTAAATCATTCATCCACTGTTGCATACACTTCCAGACTCCTCTTAGATACATTCTATGGGTTGGATTCGGGGTTTTTCCTTATATTTTCCGTCCCAAGCTTTAGGATCATGAAATGTTTCCAGTGATCACAAGATGCCTTTTTTTTTTTTTTGGACACATCTTTATTAGCAACAGTAGTGTGAGATACAGTAGAATACATGTGGGAACCAGATAATCATGTATTATTTTATAGTGAATTTTTCAGTAGATTATTCCAAATGTTACATATGGAAATTTTAAGTCCTATTACATTAGTTCTGATATCATGATGACTAAGCACTTAAAAAATAAGCATTCTTGTGGAAAAATCCATATACACAGTTTGCTTTACCTCATTTGTCCTAAATTTCAGTCTGCAACAGGATGACTTAGATCAATAGGAGTGGGTAGCAAATACTTCAGTCTATATTTACATATTGTCTATTTAGAAAGTCCTTGAGAAACTCAGATACACACAGGCTGAACTGAGATACAAAAAATTGTGCATGGTGTTTTCACCTCTCACATTGAAAAGAAAGACTCACAATGTAAATTCTCACATAATTTAATATGATTAAAAATATTGGATGGTGTATAATGTCCTGAATGTGTTACACAGCCACCAGATAAGATGTTTCAGGGCACAGCAGCTGCTGCTCTGCCATCAAGCACTAGAAAGGTAGATGGCCATCTAGCTTTCGAAGCACATACTGTGGTGATTACTAATAATCAGAAATAAAGCGCGTTTTGAAAAGCTGATATGCAAATACACGTGACAAGCCTAAACAAGACATGAGATGAATCTCACTCCTACTTCCAGTGAAAGGTGGAACACTTCAACAGAAGGGTTATCATGACAACTTGAATGCTGCAGAGGTTTCGTTTTTCTTTTGTTTTTTCCTGAGAATAGTTAGAATCTGGGTGATGAGCTCCTCAGAGTACACACACCCCAAAAAGGTATTTGTGAGCTTCAATGGAATCACCCTTAGCTTCCATGCTTTCTTTTCTGAAACCAAACCCAGTGACTTAATATTATGAAGGTGCTTGTTAAAGTGCAGATACAGCATTGAAAACACTCGTGCCATCAAGGAGGAGTGAGTCTCATCCAATTTTTGGGGCCCCAAAATGATGATAGACCTGCCAGTCTTCCTGTGACATCCATCCATCATCATAAACAAAAAAACATTTCCCACCAAAACCAAGAAATGTTTTAACAGCACATCAAGTATGAGGTGCAATATAGAGCTGAAGAGCTTTAGAACACAAATCTCACTCAAACAGTATCAAAGTACATGTTTTAAAAAAAATACTAAAGCAAATGTATCTTGAACCCACAAAAAGGTCGTGCTAGTCTATTATTTAACCAAGTATGCCTTCTGTACAGTGATGATACCATTGCAAGACAGCCTAGAGGGGCACATACCCCTCTGCTAAACTAAGTCCTAATAGATACTGTAGAGTGATGTTCCTTTATATGAATGGTGATGTCTTGTGGTGGGGCAGAAACACCTGTAATTACAGCCACTCCTAAAGATTTACTTTAGGGTGGGTCATAAACCTCAAGTTGAATGCATCTTCTTCCAAAATTAAGTATATTGCTGAAAGCCTCAGATTTTAGAAAAAACAGAGTGAAGTGTGTGAGAGAAGCCATCGGGCCCCAAAAAAGCTCAGGCTCATTTCCACTGTAGGCAATGACAAACTCCTCCACAAGTTTTAATCTGTGGGATCAGCAGCAGACCTACCACACGTTGCTTACCTGCTCATGTCTAATGTCTAATGGCATGGCATCAACCTTTACTGTCTGGTGGCCTCTATTTTAGCATCCCTTCTTTTCCCTGCTCTTTTCAGAAGTCTCAGGATCTTATCCTCAATAAGGAGTTTGGCTGGTTCTGAGTGTTTACCACAGTCCATTAATAAAGAAGGTTTCAGGAAAAAGATCCTCCTAACAGAGGTGGCTGGTGCTATGCTCACATTATGCTCACCTCAGCAGCAGAATCAGGCTGGGTGAGGAAAACACACATCAAGCCATTTGTGTAAAGGACCCTTAAGCATAAAACAAATCACAGCTTCTTATTTAAATAACACAGTACCATGCAAAATTCACAAATTAAGGAGTGTCTTTAAATACAAAAAATGCAAACCTTTGCTTAAAAATCCGCCAATTCTATGTGTATTACTCTTCACCTTTTTAAGCCATGCAAAAGGTTTAACCAAAATGTCCCTTTAACAAATACAGATTGGAACTATATAAAAAAAATAAAGCCTGACTAAATGCCTAGATAAATGCCCCAATGAGTTTTGCTCTTTCTCATTGAATCTCTTTATCATGGTATTTATCCATCTGAGCAGAGGTCTAACACCACACCTGTGCTGCCCTTCCCTTGGGAGACTTAGTCCTTGCTGTGGGAAGGAGCTCTTATCTGCAATTTGACATTGTCCACTGCAGGTCCCCAGCCACACCCAACTGCAAATGCATGAAGGAGTCATGCATCTTGTGCTCAGTGCAGGGAACTTGCACCACACTAGCAGGGTTTAAGACAAGAAAAGTGTGAAACTTGAAAAAGGACATGCTGGGATGATACAACATATCCCTGCAAGCTGGGATACTAGAATTGCCCTGGGATCATAGTGCACAGATTTGAGGGTTGTAGTCGTTTATTATAATTAGAAACATCTAATTCCCTGTGATAAAGATTGCATGTAGAGTATGTCAAAGAACAGATGAGGCTAATACAGCCCACAGTCAGGACTAATACTTTTTTTTCTCTCTTATTGCTAAATAAGCAGGGGTAGCTTTTCAATTTAAATATAAAACCTATATAATTACAATATAATACCATGCTCCTGACTGCTCTGCAGCTGCATATTGTAAAACTCAAAGCCACTGATCAGAAACAAAAGCAGTAAGTCAGTAACAGCTTTACAGAAATGTTCTGCTGGGGTGATTATGCCTGGCAAAAACCTCTATAGGGGAAAGACTGTTTACAGACATATTTCATGTCCTTTTTCCCCTAAAACACCCTGCAAGCAGTTGAACCTTTTTCTAACAACAGATAAAGCAACTTTTGCCAGAGGTGTAGTTTATGACTATATGAATACTGGAACAAGCAGGGAACCTGTTCAAATAGTTAGGCAACAGTTACAACAAAAAGCCAGAAGCAGTCATATTTTTATCATCTGTTATAAAAAAATATTTCCCAATCAGTGTCTCAATACAGTTAAAAGTTAAAACCCCTCTACATTACTAATAAATTAAAAAACACTATCTCCAACCATCTCGTAAGAAAATAGGTAAGTAATTTAAACCTTTAGTTTACATAAATTAGCACAGAAATGTGTATTCAAACAAGTGCACTGAAAACAGATATGCCTTCTTTTCTTCTGATATCTCTTATTTAAGTTATTAAGTAACAGGAAAGCCTTTATATTCTTTGCATGACCTTGAAAGTCTGCTAACACTAAATGGTCAATAGTCAAACCTCAGGAGAATGTTTCACCAGATAGACAATGACAAGAGGGAGCATGAAGTACAATCAACTGCTTTGCAGCCTTATTATCACACACTTCAACATTCCATGTCAGCATATTTACTCTTGGGGATGAAGGTAATGTATTTATATGGGAAATCACAAGACTAAAATTTGATGGGTTGATAGAATTTTTTTTTAAAAGTCTGTTAAAGTATCATTTTTTTCAGAGGTAGTTTTCAAGGCAATAGTGATGTACATGAGTGGAAACAATACTCCTTTGCTTGACTATAGATAAAACTCTTAAATAGTGCTGGTGCTTTCTCTGAACCTCACAGAGAACGCTTAATGGGTAAGATGTTATAATTGGAGCTGACAACAGACAATTAAGTGTCAGAAGAACAATCTGATAAGTAGGTCTTCATGTCTATAGGCATTTCCTGATATGTCTTAACTGTCAATCTGAATGTTACACATTTCTATCTTTATCTCATTATTGACTGATTTATTAAAGGAGAATGCTTTCATCTCTCTTTTTGACTTTGGGGTTGCTCCGGAAAGAACTAAAGGAAAATACAAGTCTAAATTTGGAATAATAGATGGGGAATCCTAATCATAGCAAAGTCCTAATCTTCCAACTGAGCAGGCGCATGGTTTGGTGACACCACTCCATGCAGCTGCCCACACCATACCTTTCAAAAAGAGGAAGGTGCTCAGTCTAGAGGAGATCTGTTTCTTTAATGGGTGGAAGGATATCTGTGGACGTGCTACCAGGCTGCTCTCTGCTTTCAGTGCTTCTTGCTAGTCATACGGAAGACAACACCTCGCTGGATGGATCTCTTCCCTTCTTGTCCTCACCCCTGTCGATATCAATCACATGAACTATGCCAGGCTTCAGGATCAGGTCATCGGTCTCTACATGGCTCCTGCTGTCGTCCACCTCGATGTACTTGCCCTTGGAAGGCTGGGTAGCCTTACCAAAGACGTCTTTGAAGCGGCGCTTGAGCTCAACATCTGGGCAATAGACGTACTCATACAGGGCACCGGCAAGGACTGCTCCAATTATTGGTCCCACCCAGTACACCTGCAAAAGAAGAGGTGGAAAAAACCCCAGGCAATAAGCTTTTAAATTAACAGCGAGAAGAAGACTGACAAACAGGACCACTTCTTCAAAGTGAAATAATTTTCTCAAGTTTTATTGATCTATCTCTTTACAAGAGGCTTATTCTAACTTTTTCATCGCTCATTGCCAGCTATAGACCACAAATATGGACCCTTTGCAAGAAGATACTCATAGGAAGCACCAATGTAGAGAAGTGATTTTCTTTTTGCATTTTGAACCAAGATGACAATGAACTTTCAAGGGAAAATAAGTCCTTTCTAGTGTACACACAAACAATTCTGCTTCAGTATTTCAGATTTATGTTTCCAAAATACTTCAAGTTTGTCATTTGATCCTACAGAATACAACAGGCAGCCTGATAATCTAATTTGAATAAACAATTACAATGGACATAACACAACTCTGTAGGTACCTATCTATTTCATCATGACAGACAGCAGTGCAATAACATTATTAGGTGCCAAAGCCCACAGGTTCTTGTTGACGGCATGCCAGTGTCACTGCTCTGGAGGAGGAGAAAAGGCTATTTTTCCAAGTGGCCAGGACAGTAACTAAGCTTCTTCAGCAAGTTTCTGCATGGTATATTTGTTTATTGTTTATAGCTTTAGTTACAAATTACAGGCTTCCTCGGAGTATGGATAATTAATCTTGTGAAAAACTACAGCAGTTTTTCATATGAACAAGCCATTCACTGATAACTGGGTAAATCTGCCTCAATAGGATAACTCTTGGGAACAAAGTTACACATGGTATCGTGTTTGCAGAATTGAAGCCTTAGGGCCTGAAGACAATGCTATTTCTATTATTAGCTGCAGTGGGAGCAATGTGGGCTTCGTACTTTAAAAATCAAGAAAATCCTTATATGCACTGTAATATGCAGCTCTTCCAGTTAGCACTGAAAGTGTCCCTAGAAGTGATTTCCCTCTCTATAATTAGGTGAGTCTAAGCTGTGATCCATCTCTCCCTTTTAAAATATGAAATGTTTTTTTATAAGTTGGATTGTTGGATGCTATAGAAATTTACTGCATCATTCACAGCCTGCTTATAACGTTGTTTCTTGCATAACTGCTCCTGGCTAAGCTGACACTTTCAAACTGAAGCAGGTAACATCTGGCCTGGTTTGCAAATACCAGACTGCAACCTCTTCATCTCTCACTGCAGGCATTTGCCAAGGCAGGTTCTCCCCCAGGAACCAGATCACAGAGGGTCCCTGTTCTCATTTTATACATCTGCCCCAATTTGCTGCAGAACCAGGTGAAACGTGAAGTTAGCAGAATTACTTCCATAGCTCCTCACCAGCATGACCAGCGGGGTTTGCTATCTGCCTTGGAGGATTTTTCTTTCCAGCGGTTCAGTTCTTTCAGTCTCCCTGGGTTGATTAGCATATTTTTTGTTTTGTTTTGTTTTGAACTTTTCATGTAATTTCCTTTCTACCCTAGCTACTACCTCCACAAAATGGCCCATTCATGGCCATGAATACTAAGATGCCATTTCAACATGCTGCATGCTGCCCTGCAGTCCTAGGTGAGGAGCATGATGATGCCTAAGCTTGGGGCAGGTCAGTGCCTGTCTTCCTCTGGGATGGTCTCTATGGGATGTCCTGGAAGAGATAACTGAAAGCGAATGATGTACAAAAAATCCTGATCACTGTTTGTCGCTATGATGAGGGAAGTATGAAAGGAGAGTTACCCATTGGTTTTCCCATCTGCCCATAATGACAGCAGGTCCGAATGATCGAGCTGGGTTCATACTGGCACCAGTGTAATTGATCTAAAGCAGAGAGAAAATGTCTGTTATTAAAGTCTGGAAGGTAGTGATTCAATTTCTGTGGGACATCCTGGTTTTGTACATCTCTTCCACTTTACAGCAGATATCATGACTCTCCTGAGTCTTAACACAAAGTCAAAAGAAGTCATCACATGAACAGCCAGAAAAGTTCTGGTGCAACACCCTACCCAAGGGGACACTCCTGAGACTCCAAAGGGCTTTAGCATGGATCCATAAAGAATACAACAGCTATATAGCTGTAATTGCTCTAAAGGTCACAGAAGTTTCCATTTACTTCTGAAGTAGTCATAAAGGGTAAAGGGATCTATTTTTTAAAGAGAAACCATTAACTTACAGCAAATAAATGTCCAATTGCAACAGAAAATCCAATTGCTAAAGCTACTGAACCAGTGACATCACTTCGTTTTGAATCACAGCTAGCAAAAATAGTAAAAACCAGCTGGAATGTAATTATCAATTCCACCAGGAGTCCATGCCCAGCAGAAAGATCTCTGTGTACCTGGAAGAAGGCAAAGAAACACCAGAAATGAAGAAAAGATGATTTTGTAAATCAGAAAGACATCACATGCATAAATTGTGTTTCAATGAATGGTATTTCTAAATAGTACAAAGTGAAAGACAACAATGAACTTTTAGAGGTACAGATTCTCCCCTCTTCATTCTTCTCCCTTTATTTTTTTCTTAAACTTTAAAATGGTTCTTTATTTTGAGAGCCATGGAAATTCACTGCTGAACAGAGAAGAGAAGGATTAACATTCACATCCAACTGGAAGTTCAAAGTTAGACTGCAAAAGTATAGTTTATTTTTACATGGGGATTTGAAATGCTGCACTTCCCTTTCACCATTTTTTTTTTCTTGGGAGCACTGTAATTTACTATTCAATTATAAATTCATTAATTATCCCTGACTTAATTAATTTAAATTTCAATTAAAAATTAAGCAGTGTGCGGCTGAAGTGCATTTTTAATAAGTCCTGCAACAGGGCTAACTGATGGCATTCCTTATTAGTTTAGAACAAAGCTGAAATCTAAGCCACAATCTATTTCAAAAGTATGTCATTTTAAATTGATGTTTTTTCAATCCCCATCATAATAGCATGGAATTAATTTCCCCCCTCCCAAGACCACATAAAAATGGCATTTCACGCATATATTATTTAAATTTTGTATGTAAATTAACATTACCTGCTGTCATCAGATTTGGGGAAGTTCTAGGAAAGAGATCGTCTCTAAAAAGAACAGCAATAGCTATTACACTGCATAAACCCATTCTAAGGAGAGCTTTAAGCCCTGTCTGGTTGTTGTAAATAAACCAGCAAGCCGTTAAAACCTGCACCTGAGCTCTCCTCATTCTGTGTGACACTGATTCTATTTTCTCAGGGTCTGAGCTAGCCTAGTTCAAGAGGCAGAGAAGTGATTACCGCAGTGACTCCCAGGCCGCCCACCACGCTGGGCGGTGTGACAAGGTAAAGGATGCCCGCGCCCACGATGGCTCCCAGGCACTGGGCAAGAATGTAGAAGATGGACTTGGCAAGGCTGATCTTCCTCGTGCAGACCATTGCCACTGTCACCGCCGGGTTGATGTGGCCTCCGCTGATGTGTCCAAAGCACTGCACCATGGTGGCAATGCTGAGTCCAAAGCAGAGGGAGATAAGGACCATGTCTACGGGCAGGGGCTTCTCTGCTCCACCCCAGTTGATCGTGGAGCCGAGGCTGAGGAGGACAAAAATGAGCATGCCCAAAAATTCTGCCGAAACGGCTTTCCAGAAGGGCTGAGTCCAGACTCCTTTAAACGCCACCATAATCCTCTCACACTTACACAGACGTCCACACTTACTGAAAAGGAAAGCAAATCTTCATCAGAAGTCACCAAACAAACCTTACAGTCTCCTGTTAGGGGCTGTTCTTCAGCAGATTTCAGAGAGAAGGTGGCAACACTGAGTATCTTTGGGGTGGGACAACCACAGACTACATACACCCTTAGAGCAGACTGCCCTTAAAACATGCCCAGTGTTGGAGTGTCTGCAGGACACAGGGTAATTAATCACTCCTTGTGATAACTCTGTATAGTTTCAGCTCCCAAAGAGCAACGTCTGTGTATTTTGAAGTGATCATTAATTTAAGTGTATTATTCCACGCTAGCTGGCCTCTGATTTAGAGACTGTATAGCTCTACCACTTCCAGTGGCCTGTTGATCATCATATTCATTGAATCAGTGAGTATCGTCTTTTTCTATGCAAATCTGTAATTTTCACAAAGTAGGTAAGATAACTCAATAAAAATCAGCATCTTAGTCAAAGCCTAGTGGTTTTGATGACAGTATAGTGATGGGTAGTTGCCTTGAGAGCTAGAAGAGAAAGTTTATTTGCTTGAACACTCTCACAGACCAATATTTCAATTTATATTTATGCAAAGAGCAGTTTCTTCACTGTGGATGTTGGGTGAAAATTGAATTCAGGCAGGAGAATAGATGCAATCCTACATTCTGACCTTTAAATCAATCGTGTAATCAATAAAGTGCTTTATTTCTGGCTAATGGTGCCAATTGAGCTGGGGAATAGAGCAATATTTTCTGTATGTGTGGTGTGTAAAACTCTGCATGGAAAAGAAAGTCTTGGCTTTTCTTCCTGTCTGGAGATGCTATTTATTAGTCTACACTGCCTTCCTGATGAGCTACAATTTTGCTAGATGTTCAGATACCTATGAAAGTGGGTCACCAAAGAAAAGTTATTTGTGGTATTAATAAATTAGAAGAATAAGCCAAAAGGGAAGCATTCTAATTAGTTTCTGAGTAATGCTCAAAAGATTCTTCTCTAAAAACAAAAGCAAGAAACATCCAACCCATCCAAAAAGTAGAAAACAAAAGAATATTCAGCTGCTACATTTGGGAACAGAATTTTGAGTGGAAGACGGATGAATTTATGCTCAGTTATCTGAGGTAACTGAGCTACAATGCATATTTAATACCAGTTACATCAGAAAAGAAGCATAAAAGGCTTGTCTGCCCTTTTCAAGTCATTGCAAGAGGAATGGCCCATGAATTTCTTAACAGTTCCAGTGAGTTAGGGAAAAGCAATTTAATGCTGTGAATGGAGCAAATAAGCTGCTTCCCTAATTTCCTATGCTAACTTACTCTGTATTTTGGATAGGCCTTCTGAGCTCTATCTTAGTTCTCCATATGAGATGAGATGAGAACAATTACATTCTCTCCTAAAAATGGCTCTTGAAAAGTGCTTATCAAAGGATCTGAGACACTTGAATGAGACTTGTTCTAGAAAAGTGAAGCAAGAACCTCACAAGAGAATAAAGTAATACCCCAAATCTTCAGATTTTAGGTCGAACTCGAGATAAATGGAAAGATGTTTTTATAAGATCTCATATTAACAGTCAGTTAATGACCAACCATCTAGACTAGACCTTTTGTACAAAATGAACCCAAAATCATTGTCTCCCTCAAAGCTGAAGCTCCAGGCAGGCTGTTCTTACCTTTGAACCATATGTCCAGATTCACACTGAAACTTAAAGGCTTACTTCTGACTCCCTTACTGCTTCCTCACTAATAATTTATCTTAGTGACCTGAGTAAGACATAGGTGCTATATTCATGCTGAGAAGAGTTCATTTTCCCAGTTCCCTGGGCATGTTCCAGGTGAACATAGGGATGACACATATAGCGAAGCCCACGGAAGAGAAACCTGAGACCTGGGTGCACAGAGAAGGGAAGCAGCACTCATCTACTCTTTTATCCCTCAGCTCAGCTGGGATATAACCTGGATTTCCCTGGTGCAAGCCCTGGTGTTGTATTCAAGTTTTGAAAAAGTTCTAGCCACCAAGGGCACAATGGTGGGAATGTAGGTTTATGGAGCATGGTGACTCCTGATGTCTTTGTTCAAATGTGCCTGACCATCTCTTCCTGTACTCAGAGAACAGTGAGATCAGCAAATCAATGACACACCTTCATCCTGTAAAGTGGACAGAAGAAGGTGTCTGTATTTGGCACTAAGATTGTGCAGCTGTCTTCTCAACAGTTGTGGAGCATCTTAGAAAATCACCTTAAGAGTGGGTGTCTGTGTGTGTGTGTGCACGTGCATGTGGAAAATCACACCTTCCACTGGACTGCTGGTGGGCCTGACTAGAAGGGGGCTACCACTTATGAAAGACAGATCTCATGTTGTTTCTCTAGCTGAGAGCACCTGTAGTCAATTCAGTCTTTTGTAGCCCTGAAAATGCAAAATTGCTGCATGCAAGCCAAATGCTTCAAACACAAAAGCTGGCTCATCAACATAAGTTTTTGTTTTTCTAGAACATCATGCTACTTAGAACTCTGACAGCCATATTGACAATTAATTATTTAACACCTATTTTTAATCCATACCTGTTTTTTTTAAGCAGTCTTTTTTTCTATGATTTCTACACCAGGCAAAATGCTCAGCTGTCAGGGCCAAATTTTTCTTGTAAACTGCACACCTTTCCTTCCTACAGCAAAACCCCCTACAAATGTTAATAAAAGCTTCATACTGTGTTTGAGACCTGAGCCTAGGTTTTCACCTAAATCCAAAGGCAATCAGCAACTTAGAAATCAAAACCATCTCAAACATCCACTATTTGTTCAGCATGCAGCTGAATTTAAAGGCTGGAGATGAGACAGAGTGATGGCTGTGTGACGGGTCTGAAACTGAAATGGGACCTCTCAGCAGCTAAGATTTGTCATCAAAGTTGCAAAACAGTTTTTATTTTGAGTAGTTGTTCACGTTTTCTTTAGATAAATTCAAAATATAACAGAAAAACACTTTCATGTGATGGCCACACATTAATTTCACATGTGGCCGCACTGGCAATTCTCCGGTCTGGGCTACAAGATTACACAGTAAATTGTGTCTGATAGGATGCTAGGTGGGTTTTGCAGATCACATTGCCAGAAGGGCTTCAGGTATGGTTATGGCTCCAAAGGCATAACAATATAAATCATAACAAAGGTTTTGATACAAAAGTCAAAGAGTATTTTAAAAAGTTTTCATTTCCTAGCTTCAAGGAGCAGAGCACACATCCTGGACGCAGCCAGCCATTCCACACGGCACTGCTGTCACACACAAGTTCTGTGCGTGCGGTGCCTATTTACAGTGGCATCCCTGCAGCAAGCTCCCACGCTGCCCGAACTGAACTCGCACCGCCGGCTGGAGCTCTAATGGACATCGGGCACCTGCCGGCCAGCTTTGAGGTGGAGGGCGACAGGCTGCTGCTGCTGCAAAACCAATGCACTGTCGCAGGGCTTGCTTGTAACCATTTTGCTTCATTTTTCAAAAAGTTGATAAACGAGCGACTGGCATGGATATCTACAGGAGGTGAGGAGCCTCGGGAGCCAAGGTACCGCAACTTTCCCTCTCTGCGGTACCTGGGCTTTCTCCACACGCGGCTCCCCACTGCAGGACCGCAAGTGGACAAGAGTTTTAACATGCGGGAAGAGAGAGTGAGTTTGCTTCTTTCTGCACCCTTCGCACCTCTGATGGTAAAACTCCAGAGCGAGCGATAGGCTCCAATAGTGTCTTCGAGAAGGGGGAGTTGCTGCCTGGCTGCCATCCCTCGGTGCAAAACGCAGAAGGGCAACAACGCGGAGCCCCACACCTGTCTGCGCACTCCTGCCGGGGCCGGACAGTCCCCTCCCGTGACCGCGCACCCCGCTCGCCCAAGCTTTCCCATAAACTCCTCTCTGGTCTGGGGGGGCTGTCCCCGCCCGCCTGCCTGTCTCCTGCCTGCCTGTCTCCTGCCTTCCCTCCCTCTCCCGCTCCGCGCCCCGCGCAGGGCCGCGCACTCACCCGCGGCGCGGAGCGGCCGCTCCGTCGCTCATGCCTCCCCGGCGGGCGCGGCTGAGCGGCGGGGCCGGGGCGGGGGCCGGGACCGGGGCCGGGGCGGGGGTGGGAAGGCTCCCGAGCGTGCGGCGGCCGCGGAGCGCTGCCCTACCTGCTGCGGCACTCGAGGAACGGCCGCCGGAGCCCCGGCTGCGGGTCGGCTGCGGTCATGTGCCTCTGCACGGCAAGGCAGGGGGGTCGCGGCTGCCGGGCAATGAGAAGCGGGCAGCGCCGAAGCGACAGCGCTGTGCTCCTGCGGCGCGGGGCCGCCCGGCAATGGGGAGGACTCAAAGGCTTCTTAGTTTCTTCTCTGCCACTCACTGTATTGAAGGGGAAAAAAGCCCTAGTAGCGCAGCAGCCAGGGAGTTTTATCCGTCTAAAATACCTATTAGTACCTTACTAGAGCTCTACTGGTTACAAAACCATAGAATCATAGAATATCCAGAGCTGGAAGGGACCCACAGGATAGAGTCCAACTCCTGGCTCTGCAAATGACTGCCCCAAAAATCACACCATGTGCCCGAGATCATTGACCAAACACCTCTTCAGCTCTGCTGCTATGAACACTTCCCCGGTGAGCCTGTTCTATTGCCAAACCACTCTCTCGGAGAAGAACCTTTTAGTAGTGTGCAACCTAAACATCCCCTGACACACCTTCATGCTGTTCCCTCGGGTCTTATCATTAGTCACCATAGGGAAGCGATCACTACCTGCCTCTCCACTGCCTCTCATGAAGAAACTCTGGACTGTGATGAGGTCTCCCCTCAGTCTCCTTTTCTTCTGGCTGAACAAGCTAAGTGACCCCAGCCACTCTTCACATGGCTTCCCCTCTAGGTCCTTCACCCTCCTTGTAGTCCTCCTTTGGATGCTTTCTAATAGCTTTATATAATTCTTGTATTGTGTTGTGCTTGTTGAAGTTGCTAAATTGAATGGAGTTTTGACTAGTATGAAATGCCAAATGGAGGCCACTGGAAAATAGTGTTTAAATTAGACTGTGATACTGTCAGTTGAAGAAGATCACATGGTCATTACTCAGTGCCTCTACAGCATGAAAACAATTCAGTGAAAAACAGCCCTTCATGTAATAAGAAAAAACAAAGTTGCCTAAGGCCCCAGGCACAACTATTTAATTAGAGAATGCACAGAAACTGTCACTCGAAGAAGACATGGCTGAGAATGGAAAAAAGTACACAGAAAATCTGGCTTAGACCTTTGCATGCTGTAGAAGAATATGTGCATAAGTTATATAGAAAACATTCTAAAGGACATGCTCAGCAGTAAAATGAGGTTAAACTACAGGTAAAGCCATGCATCCATGCAGCAACAGTGGAAAATCAAAGTTTGTCACGATCAGCCAGCCTGTACAAGACACATTGTACCAGATAATCCTTCTAACCATGAGTAAACAATGTTGGATCTGAAGAACTACTCCAGGAAACCACAGACAGAAAGTCCTCCCTGAGCTTCTGCTAAGAGATTATAGATAATAATTTACAACAGTGAAAAGCGAGTATATAATGTATAACACTATCAATTAAGGATGCCCTAGACAAATTTGTAGACACAGCAATAGAAAAGCCATGCCCATATATTAAATGCTTACCAATCACAGTTTATGGCAAATAAAGGCTATTGTAATGTACAAATGTGTTTCTCTCAATTTGCCTGTTCCTCCTCTAAAGTCATGTCAAAAAGGATGCCAAGAGACACAATTTGATGGCAAAAGAGAAACTGCAGTCTTGATGCTTTCTTTTTTTGTTTTCAAGCTTCACTTTATTTGCATATGTTTGAGCTTAGTCAAGGGATGTGTGTGGGGGTGGTTGTGTACAGACATCATTACACATCTCTGCTGTTTCATTTGCTGTGTTTGTGTTTTCAATCTAAGCCCTTCACAACCTGCTACATTGATTTCGGAAAAAAAAAAATAAATCACTTGTTCTTTGGCACCTCGTGGACTCTGGTCCTTTGGCATGTTTATTTGTTTACAAACAAAATTCACTTAGCAAAACCAGTAATTGCTTTTCCTTGTCTGGCAGATAGCGTATATCTGCTCTTTTTGATCTGCAGAGCAGATCACTGCCACATGGAGAAGCCAGAACATTAATAGCTTCTGTCACTGCTACCATTCTTATTGTGAAAGATCTTCTGGAGGATTAGACAAAGGTTGTGGCCACATAAAACAGAGAAAGGCAATGCTTCAGGCACAAACCTGGAGCAAAGTGCACTGTGCCAGCTCTGATCAAACAGACTATGTTCTGTTGAAAGCACAGAAGGCAGGGAGGACATCCCTTGAGATGGCACTGAAAATCAGAGGAAAGCTGCTCCAGTTTGTCCAGGGGTAAATTTGTCGGTGTTGGGAATTGGGACCACATAAGTTCATTTTTTGGTTTGTTCATAGTTTTCTTCTTTTTTTTTTCCTTGTATATTGTTGTCTTTATAAAACCTGGGTTAACTCATTTTGGACTTCCATCTAACAGTGAAATGCACCTGCTACGGTGCTCAACATAGTTAAAGAAATCACTTACAAAAGAGTATTATGAAAAATTTAAAGATGGTGTTAAAACTTAATCCGTGTCATGGTGGGAGGAAATGTGCAGAGGAATTTTGCTGTGCTTCTGCTTCTCCTTCACTGAACATTAAGTCTGAGTTTCTACAGTAATTTCTAGGGCATCATGAATTAAAGATCTGTGTAGGAACTTAAGCCATGGTGAGGAGATGCTGCAACACATAAGATATCCCCATTCTGAACAAACTTCCCAGACAGTTGAAGCGTGCTGGATCTGGGATTTCAGTTTGGTCAGTTATGGAGGAGAGGGCACACTGCCAAAGTCAGAGAGGAATGTACAAACAGCTAATTCCAGCTAAAACAATATGAGGGAGAGGGGCAGAAAAACTCCCAGCACTAGATTCTGTTGTCTCACTCAACAGCAGTGTGGGAAGAATCCCTTCACTGCTATGACAAATCTCATAGATACCCATTCTGGACAACTCTGTCAGACTGTGGGGTTTGTCAGCCAAGACTGAAACAGATGAAAAGAAAGACCAAAACCTAAAAAAATAACATACTTTAGGAGCACTGTGTGTTTTCTATGTGTCTTAGTCCTTTTCCACTTGTACCCAGTGGATCTGGACTCTATCCTTCCTTATGTTGCTGTTGTTAGCTTGCTCAACTCCTCTCAGCATCACTTCAGGCTTTTCCAAAAGCAAGGAGGTTTACATGCCTGTGCTTTCTCTTTGTCTCTCTTCCCTCTATTTTTTCTGGGTGTTCCTGAACTTTTCAAAAAACCTTGAGCCCACCAGCCAGTTTCAGCTACAGCTGATGGAGGATCAGAAATCCCAAAGCTGTTTAGGCTCCTTCCAGCCCTATGGGCAGGAGTGGCTGCAGGTAACCACAGCAAAAGGGACACTTGCTGTTACTGGCAGGGCAGACTCCAAGAGGATTTGTAGAAGTGCCCTGGTGATGGAGGACTTAGTTGCTGTTCTCAAAGTTGTGCAGACTCCTAGGAGACCAAATTCCTTTGACCTTCCTTGGCTCCTGTCGACAAGAGTGTTTAAGGGCAGGCTGTGAGAAAACCTTTTCAAAAACCATTTGCAGAAACTCTTTTTTTTTTTCCCGAGTGATGAAAAGTTTTATTCTGCTACCACTAATAAATTCCATCCCCCCCCCCCCCCCCCCCCCAATTTATTTTTTATAAGTTTGGGTTAAGCTTTGTCTACTAAAAGGATCGTATATAAAACACCGCTTACTGAAATGTGATCTTTGCACATTTCTGAAGTTTTAATTTTCCTGCGGTGTAATCTTGTTACTTAGGTCATTCATTTTGTCACGCCTTGGTATCAGTCTGGTCCAGGTTTGGCTGCAGGGCTATGTTCTCCTGACATTTAGAGCAAGAATTCCCTGGGAAATCAGTCAAGAGATTTGACATTGCTGCTGGCCAACCTCCAGTAGGTTTAGTTTTACTCTCCTTCTCTATTTATTGTGGAATCTGTCTGTCCACAAGCTGCACATTGAGTTCTGTGCTAGAGAAGAAGAACTAAAAGGGACAAAATGGCCATTCATTTGGAGGATTCATTCAGGCTTTTCAGAAAGGATTTACAAGAAGCTGTGCACTTAAATGACTGCTGAGCTTCCTTAGCCCTGCTCTATTACCTCCCTCACAAGACAATTTGGATTGAGTGCTTTTTCTTTGCCCTCTCCCCCACCTCAATAGGCTTCAATTACAGTTGGAAAAAGCAGAATTAAGAACTAGGTAGTACAGGAACCACCTGGAGGTTTTTCATTTTTAAAAATAGTTTAATTTGAGCATGGCATGGACAGACCCTTTTCTTGGAGGAAAAGAGCAAGACAAAAGAGAACAAAACAAAAATATTTTTTTCTCCTTTTGCCACAAACTGCTGCAATGTCAGTTGCAATGAAAAGCTGCAGCAGTGGCACAGCCTATCAGGATTTGATGAACTGGATAG
The DNA here is from genome assembly GCF_001522545.3 of Parus major. Lineage (NCBI taxonomy): Eukaryota > Metazoa > Chordata > Aves > Passeriformes > Paridae > Parus > Parus major. Next base: position 106,208,369 of record NC_031769.1, read on the forward strand.
AAGGGGCAAGGGAAGCCACCCTGGGCACTCAAGGGGGCACAGGAAAGTTAGGGGAACAGCCCCAGGTCAACTGGAAATAGAGAAGTAAGGTCTCTTGTGGAGGGGGGCAGTGACATGCAGCAGCACAGAAAAAGATGCAGTCAGCTCCGAATGTGCCGGGAGGAAAAACAGCCCATCATACTGTGGTCTGTGTGCTGGGGCTGTGTAGCCTTAGCCAGTGGGACCAAAGAGATTTATCTAACTTTGCTAGGTGAGACACTGAAATTCTGTTAAGCACTCACAGATTTTATCAGCCACAGAAAATGTAGTTCTCGGTAAACACTGCTGCTCTATGCTCTGTAATATCCATGCTTTCCTGAGCAGTATCTGTGTTGCTCTCACTTAAAGCCCTTGAAATGTTCAGCTTCTTCCCTCACCATCACTTCAGGTTCCAACAGAAATGAAGCTCAGTCAAAGACTGTGGAGTTCAAGACTAGATAGTAACATAACATTTTCTGTTAACTGTAACATAACATTTTCTGTTCTTTAACTTTGTATATTGTCAACCATTACACTTTACCTCAAGACACATTTCATGAGCTCAGTAACTTATATATTTTGAAAAAGCATCCTTGCTTAGATTTGAAAACTCATGGGAAAGAAAATCCATCCATTCCCTTGGTAGCTTATTCCCAAGACTAATAATTTTCATCATCAAAAATGGTCTTTGTTTCTAAACTGAATTTGTATGAATTCATCTGCCATATGCTCCTTCTTATTATGCTGTTATCTGCCAGATTAAAAAGCCTCTTATACTTCTACTGTCTCCCCATGAGGATACTTATATAATGTGAGCAATTCATCTCTTCATCATCCTTTTGATAAGCTTAGCAGACTGAGCTTTCAGTCTCTCCCTCTAAAGAAAATTCAGTAGCTTTATTTTTTTCCAGGTCTTGTTTGTGCCTTCTCCACTTTTTCAACATGCTTTTTAAAATGCATATTTAATACTGGTCTCCCAGAAGGCATATTCTGAAGCAAAGGCATTTCTTTTAGCACACCTGGGAATTGAATTAGTCATTTTTGCCACAGTATTGCATTGAGCAAGCCTTCTTTCTTGCTCTTCTGCAATAACTCCTGAGACCTTCTGGGGATGTAGCCCTCATTCTGTAGATAAGTCTTGTTTCACTCTGAGGCATGCAATTTTGCAGACATTCTGTCTGACAGGCATCACACTAGAGCACAATGCAGTCTGCTGTGTTTGGCCATCCTTTTCTCAGCCTACTGATTTAAGTCATGTTCAGACTATACTGGCAGTGATTCTATATTTACTTCCAGACTTACCTGCTGAGAAAAACCCTGAAACACATGAGGCCTCACAGTGATCCCTTAAGATCCCCCAACAGCTGGCATGATTAGTATATTAAGTACTTCCAGAGACCTCTCAGCTAGGTCTGAACCCATTTACTGTTCTGTGGCTAGTGAACAGTGGTAATGCTCTAAGCAAATAAAGCCTGGTATAGCAGCAAAGGCTCCAGAAACACTGAAACACACTGCTCTGTTCAGCTACCTCTGTCAGCCATTGTGTGATTTTAAAAATTAAATCTGTCCTGTCTTGTTAGTTTTCTTTTTTTCCTTTGGCTGAGCCTCAGTGTTGTATATTTGACATGTGGCCAAATGCCAGGAATTTGTCCAAGTTTTTTTTTTTTTTTTTTTTTTTTTTTATACACAATGTAAGGAAAATATGTATAATACATAGATAGCTTCATACTCATAGGATTAAATATCTAATGGAAATGTATGCCATGAATGGGATTATGCAGCACGTTCCAAGAAAGACAATTTTGCTTCAGATCATTCAGGTTATCTTTGTAGATTACTACAACAGTAACTGTTGTCTTAATACTATGTATTTTACAGGGGTTATCTTCCCTCTCAACTCTAATACCTTCTAAAAGCTAAAACCCTGGGGCACAGATGTGAAGAAGTTGATCCTTTTCCCATGCAGTGGTGCATCTTTCATTGAACTAAAAAAGGAAGATCTGACTATGAATATTTACAAGTCCTTTTGTCCATAAGCTTCTAAAGAAAACCTGACAGTGTGTTTTTCTCAAAATCCTTTATAGAACAGTAACTTTATTTCTGACAGATTTTTTGTGTTTACAGCTTGGGAAACGTCATCACATCAAGCTAGTGATACAGGTGTTGCATTTTTACTGGACTAGGAGAAAGGTTGCAAACTTGGAAATGGCAATTGGAGTTATTCAATCCCCTAACTAAAAATAACACAAAAATACATTTATTGCAGAAGACTTTGGGGATAAAATTATTTTTTTTTTACTTATTTGCAGACTTAATATAGAATAACTAATCTGAGACCGCTCTTCATGGCTTACCTCTTGAAACTCATCAGTCATCTCTTTCCTTGCATTCATGTTTTAGATAGCTTTGCTATAAGTTGCTGTTTAAAGTGGATTTCATGAGTTTTATGGAGAAAACTATTTTTGTGCAGACCAGTATTGTACTGAATTAGTATCTATGGAGGAGACAAGACTGGTGGGGACTCCAAAGCAGAGGGTTTGAACTAGAAGATCTTCATGGCCCTCTTCCAACCCAAACCTTTCTATGATTCTGGGACACCTCTGCAGGTCAAAACAGTCTGATGATCCTTGTTAAAAATAGATGTAACTTTGTAAGAATGCACGCAGAGAAAGGGAGATTTCTGAGGGGTTCATAGGTTTAATGTGGCCTCTTTTGTACAAGCTTAACATGTCCCACTACCTATCTGATTTTCAGTGTCACCCTGCTCCCTTGACTGACATGAGCACATTTGTCTCACCCGCAGCACGGCAGAACCAACACACCAGTGAAAGGGATTCTTTTCAGCTACATGCCTCACTGGCACCGTTATCCCCAGTGCTCCCACTGTGGCTTGGCTGGTTCTTGGGGTGTGGGAGGGGATGGAAAACCACCCAGCCTGGACCTCAGTGTTGTAGAGTGGAATTTTCAGAATGGTCTCTTCAAAAATTAGTTTTGACTTCCAGCCCAAACCTATTTAGTACAAAAGGCACTTCCACACAGTGTCACAATGCAACTTTTTGCTGTGCAATGTCAGAAATATATTACTCATTCTTAAAAGGTTGCCCTGGTCCCATGTGCATTGCCTCAAAGTGTTGTTCTCTGCATACCTGAGAAACTGTAGGTACTTCCAAGTATCCAAAATCATGAAGAGGTATAAAATGCCCCTGTAGTCTGTAGCAAAAAAAAAAGAAATTTTTTCCCTTCCCTTCCCTTCCCTTCCCTTCCCTTCCCTTCCCTTCCCTTCCCTTCCCTTCCCTTCCC
>NC_031769.1:106212286-106225387 GCF_001522545.3 Parus major
TTTATTAATTTTATTTTTTACTTAAGTGATGATGCTGAAGCAGAACAAAAATCAAGCCTTGTAGGGGAAAATGATCACCTGAGTTACAGGCAAGTGTAATTTATTGGGAAAAGTGGAGATTTTAAGCCACACAAGGAAAACAATGTGAATGTAAAACAGTAGGGATCATAGTGTGGCCCAAGCAATTGGAAAAATGTGTGAGAGATTTCTATCGTGATCCTGAGCAAGGTATTTTTAGACAGTAGTCTGCCCTGATTAAGTAATGAATAAATAAAAGACAAATCTTTCCCCACTGTTTCTTTGTGTGTAGAAGATACTGAAAGTCCTAGACTATTTCAGAAGTTTGGACACACCATTTATTCACTTGGGTTTTGTGATGAGGCCAAAAAGGGAAAAAAAAAAAAAATAAAAAAAAAGCCTGTGAAACCTTATAACTGTCCAGTCTCAGTGGTTTTGTTACTGTGCCAAAATAAGGGGTCAAGGCATAATAGCACTAGAAAAGCTCACTTGCTGTAGATTTTACATAACAAGTTCCCAGCTTCTCTCATTCAGCCTGTGCCTGTTTCTGCAACCAAGACAGCACAGAGAGCAGATTTTAGCTATAAATGTGTCAGTGGGTAGAGCTTGTTTTCCTTTGGTAAATTAAGGAAATGCCTTGGTGCCTGGGGGCCAAGGACAGCACAGAAAGTAAAATTGAAATTTCTAGAAAGAATCTCTGAAACTGCACCAAAATATTCCCTCTTTCTCCATGTCTTGCTCAGAAAGGTATGGGCTTGGTAAAGTAGCTTCTGCTGCTTCTAATTGTACGTGTATTTAGGGGTATATTTTTATGCTAAAAGTCTGTTATGCATGGCTTCCTAAGAACTGGGTTCTTCATCAGCACTTAGGTGTATTCCTTAGGGCCATCCTGCTTTCCAGAGGTGGTCTTTGCCACTCCCAGAGATGTGCCTGGCAGCAGCAATGGCTCAGCCCACCTAAAAAGTTTTGCCTGCCAACTTGAGGGTTGAGTAGCCTAACATACATCATCTTAGGCTGAAAATTTCAGTCTTAGCATCACTTTTAAATAAAGCACAGCAGAAAATAAATTGTGGTCCAGATTCTGCTTGGTAGGAGTGCTTCCATTAGATGAGTTTCTGTATTCAGGAGCAGTGCATTGTCTTGGACCCACAGTTGCCACTAGGCTGGAGACAGACAAAAAGATTCAGGGAGAAACAGGAGCCTTGTTGGCAGCAAGTCTGAGACAGAGAAGAATTTTATCTAACTTTGGTTCAGTGTTTGTGTTTTCTCTGCTATTCAGGAGGACCTGCAGGGATCACGAGGATTTTGAGAAACATCATCCTCCCTCGGAGCTGAGCTTTTGCTCTGCTGCAGCCTGAGAGTACTTTGATCAGAGATACAATAGCAAAGCAGCAATTTATTATTGTTCATTGTCACCTCCAGCCACAATTAACATTTCCCCTTCTCATTAGAAGTTTTTTCTCTGTCCCTTTTCTGTTTAACATTTTTTCATTTTTTTTTAAGAGAATAGCAGAAGTCATAGCAAAGGTGACTATGGCTTGGAATGCACTATAGGGGGTAACACCATAACTTCCTTGAAAGCAGACAGATGCTGTAAACCCTACAGGATGCCTACTTCCCCCCTACCAAGTGTTCCACCAGGAAATCTCCTCCCAAAACCCACAGCTGTACCCCTGACCAGCAGCAGGCACAGCTGGCAAACTGCAGAGCCATAGACCTGCCAGCATCCTGCCCCAAGAAAGCTAAAGAGGCAAAAAGAAAGGCTGTGCAAGAGGCAGACTTGCAGACTCCATAAGTAGTTTAAGTTTGCTTGGAATAATGTGGTTCTGCAACATGCTAACAAAATGTTTATGTGCATATATTTCCATGCACATTTAAGGTCTTTAAAGCCAAATGCAGGACTTTAACTATGTAGCTCCCACTACCATTGTTGCAAAACCTTTGTCCGGGTGTTATAAGACTGACATAAAAATATTGTGTGTGTCTGCATGCATCTATAAAACGCACATGCATTTATATTGCATTTATTCAAGCTTTTAGGGAGGGATTTATGTAGTTGAACTCAGTTTTCTGAACACTCTGAGAAACACATTTTTTTCTCAGAAAACTGTAACTTATTATCATTCCTAGAACTTGAAAATCTGTCTCTGTGTGCATCTGCTTTTGTCAAAATTGAGACAATGCAATATGCAGGTCCTGCTCTGCAGACATCCAGTTTATACATCCAAGTAACTACCCTGAGAAAAATGATACCTTTAGCATTTAATATCCTACTGGCATGTATTTACAATCCACTGAGTATTGATTTACCTCTCTGTGTGCTGAAATGCCCGGATAAACCTGCTTTGCTCCTACACCTTATATCTCAGAATGTTGTTTCTTGAATGCAAATTATACAGGCCACTCAAAATTTAAAAATCTTGGGAAATGAGCAGTACCATGGGCTTTTGTGGAAAATGTGATTTCTGCAAGGATTTGAGAGAAAAAGACCCGAACCCTGAGATAGAAGGAATTTCTACATGACAAGGTCAAGACAGATTTATATGCACAGATGGTGGCTGACAGTACCATACTCTGAGGCAGGCTTATTAGTGCAGCCTCAGTGCCATGATAACATAGATGTGCTGGACTGGAGGTGGCTTACACTTGTCAGCTGGGAGCAACCTGGCAATTGGTCTCACCATTTCTGCTGACATAATTAGAGAGGGAGGGAAATTCTGTGTCAGGAGACAAAGGAAAGGAAGTGACAATTACACAAACTAAAAAAAAAAATTATGGTCATGGACTTGAGATTTTCTCTTTCCTTTTGTAAAGACTCTTTTACCTCTCTCACAGTTGTTAATCACATCATTTTTTGAAGACAAAAGGAAGAAAGCAACATAGTCTGTCTCAATGCCATCCCCATGTTATTTGTAGCTTCCACAGGGTCACAGAAACAGTGGCTGTGTTATTAGGAGATAAATCCTGAGATGTTCTAGCATGCCAGGTAAACTGGAGCCTGTCACAAGGGGTGGCAGGACTTCAGAAAAGGCTGGGGGAACATGGCCCTGGGTACTGGGTAATGCAGCTCTGGAATTTAGGACAAGGCAGGAGTTTGAACATCTGCATGGGATCCACTGCTTCTGCAGAACCCTTTAGTTGAGCATCACTTTATTTACAGCTACTGCACCAAAACAAAACAGCTTCTCTTTCATCTGGGCTCAGAATAAATTGAGACAGCAAGATTGTCACCCTGTCTGCTCTCCCAAAGGAACCGGAGGGACACTTTTCCCTGGTCAGACATCCTGGCACTGGTTATATGCTGAGGCAGTGCCTGGATAGGCTTGACAGATGCACAGTGTTTTGAAACAGAGCTTGCATTCTTAAGGCTGCCAACTGCCCAGAACAGAGCTGAATGATACGTTTCTCGGCTGGAGCAAAGCTGGGAAGTCCCCAGCTTCCTCCAAGCCATTGGAAGTAAAGCATAAGGAAAGGCAGTGAACACCCTACGAGTTAAATTCCATACTAATAACTAATTTCTAACCACCGCTCTTTAGCCACACAGTTTAATGATTTTAGGAGAAGATACACGATATCATTTCCTTCCACTTATCAATGGGGACTTTCCTTACTTTACCAGTGGGGACACGAACACAGAGAGCATTTCATGTTTGTCTAAAAAAGTTACAGAACCTGGATGAAGATCTAGATCTCTTAAGTCCATCACTCCAGCCAAAAGCAGAGCTACATCTAACATTGAAGAGACACATGGAACTCACTTCAGTTAGCTGGATTGCCAAAACCACAACTGTTGTTCCATAAAACAGGTATTTCTATGATAACCAGACAATCTAAGACATTCTCATTAAGCTAAATAATATGACTGTTTCCTGAATCCACCCACTTGTACACGTTTCCAAAGGAAAAGCGATCCCAGGTATCTGGGGATATAAACAAATGTCCTTTGTTAGATTGACAGTTCCACCTCCCAGTAGTGTGTGTGCCTGCCCTGCCCTTTGAATTGTACATTAATTGGTTGATACAGGAAGGTGCATCCATATTTTTAATGAAATACAACGATTTGTCATCAGATTTCAGACTTTATGTTCCAAGACCAAATTAATTTAGTTTCAAAGTCATCACAGGAGTTATAAAGTTGATAAACTGGTATTAGCATTACAGTTAAAAAGACTTTTCTGATGTATTGTTAGCCTTAAGGCACATAAAACAAAGATGTTTGTATGTAACCTATATATACAATACAAAGCTCTAGAAAAATATTCTCCTCTCAGACTTAGGCAAAGTGTCACATTGCAATTTTCAGTTAAATTTAAACTACATTTAAAATTAAACCAGTGACTCCAATGACACATCACCAAGATAGCACTGCCTGAGGCAGGAGTAGCTCCAATAAATTTGGCCTTTTGGGGGAGTTCCTCCAGAGGAAATTTCCAGGAGTATGTGCAGTGTTTGATTGCACTGTGGCTGCAAACCTCTGACTTTCAGCAAGCAGCAGTTTTAGAAGAGATGGGCACAATGGCAATGTCTGAGCTTTGCAAGCCAAATCCTAACTGGAAAAAATAAGCTGCCTTATGTTGATGTATATATCAGAATTTGGGAATACACTCCTATGAAGTTTAATTTATTTATTTTTTTATTTGTTTATTATTTAAATTTTTTGTTATTAAATAATTTTGTTTTATTAATACTGATTAATTTTAGAAGAAATGCAGATGTAGAACATTAGGTTCCAAAAATCAAGTTTTAGTTTCAAGGTGGGATGCATGATTGTCTGGTGTTCGGAAGAGACACATGAGCCAAGGGAGCACTCTCCTGCCACGCCAGCCCTCCCACAGGCTCCCTGTGATGCCTTTACAGCACATTTGACTTGCTCTGACAACTGACCTGCATTAGAGAAGTGCTTAGAGATCTTCAATGAAGAAATGTTCATAACTAAAAAGCATTTACTGTAATGAAGCCCCTTAAAAGAGGCTCTGCATGCCACAGCTGATCTCTAGTGTAGATGTAATCGCACTGAATGCTGTGGAGTGTATTTTCATTCCTCTTCTGCATACATTATATATAATTTTCTGGGTAAAACAAACATCTGTGCACAGTTGTGGAGATGAGATTTTATGCTAGTTATGGTGGATGACCTTCAGTTTTTGTTTTTGCCCAGGATTCTTACAAAATATAAACAAAGTTACAATGCAGCCTCCCACTTTGACCTTTTAAATTTTACCTTTAAAAACAGAGGTTATCTTTTATTCTGCAAATTATGCCTTTATCTGTTATAATCCCATAAGTCAGATATCACAGTCCCACTTCAATTATGCTAAACTCTTATGTTAATTTTAAATCATGTAACTTAATTCCTGGCAAAGCAGGCTGGTGATTTTCAAAATGTGGTTAATGAGGCAAAGTACAATCTAGATTCTGCTACTGAGATCATCTGAATCCCTTAGGTCACTGAACATGACTATGGAGAGGCTCTTCTTTACAAAAGTCTGGGTTATATTTTCAAAAAATGAATTTTTAAATGCAGTTAGGGGCTATGAAATTTGAAGTTGAGCGTACAAAGAAGTTAAATGACTTTCACTAGAGCCATAGAACAACAGTGCAGCTAAAACAATTACGCCTCTGTGCACACACATGCTTTAAAGGCCTTAACTAGTGTCCTCCCCTGTTAAATCACAAATGCAAACCATACCAGATTTCCAAGATGACAGTCTGGGGACCTGATATCCATGTCCATGGATGTATGCAAATCAATGTCATTTTCCCTATCATTTGCAGAAACCAAACATTTGCTGATAATTTCTTTTAACCCCCTCCTTGACTCAAACAATACCTTTATCTAAGACCTGCCAGTAGATGAAATCTTGAGACTGTGCAACTTTTTCAGTGCAATTAAAGCCTTCCCCCCAAATCTCTGTCATTTTCTGATGGATAGGCAGAAGGTTTGCCACTAAAATGAACTCAGTGTTAAACTTAAGTTCTTCAGAGACTTTGTCATTTACTAATATTATTTCTCTGAATTATTCATACCAAACTCATCTATAACTTGGCCTCCATTCTTTATTAGCATGTTGCACTTTTTTCCTCACATGCTTTTTTGAAAATACTACTATCACTAGTGTGCCATTTTTTTGTCTGTAAATTATCAATTAACATACATCCACAGACAAGACAAAGCAAATATATAGACACCCAAAGGTTGGTAGACATTTATTTTTTATTTAAATTTACTGTATTCAATGGTCTTCCTGTATGGCAAGAGAGATTCACTCAGGATTTGAGGTCGAATCCAATACTCACAAGACCAGAAAATCTAGAGGCCGAACCAAGATCAAATCCAAGGCAATTTTTACATGAGTTAGAAGGTTGCATGGTACAAAATCAAAACTTCTAGGAGCTCTTCTTTGATGTCTTGACACACAGTCGCAACTTGAGAGCAACAGCCATGAAAATGCATGAAAAAGTTAAATAAAAAAAAACATCCTGTGGGGTAAAGACAAATGGGAACTCAGTAAGAGCCATCAACCAGCGTGGCTGGTGTGGCAGCACAGTGGCTGTGTGCTGGTGTCCAGCATGACAAGGAATGCTAGGAGCCATCACCTCTGCAGCCAGGGGCTCAGCAGTCAGTCGTGGGATGTCTGTGCTTCCCATGCTGCCTCATCCAGAGTGGGCAGCTCTGGCACTGCGGGGTGGAGCCCACAGGAAAACCAGGAGGGATTTCTGACAGGGAAGGTGGGAGTTGAACACCATCCTGTGTTCAAAGGGGAGATATTTGTTCACCTGAGGAGAAGCAGGCATGGGGGAGGTCCAGTTGTCAGATATCGCCTGCCAAATGCTTCTGGGTGTTAACACCTGCAGTCCACCCATGCACAGCAACAGCTCACACAAGCAACAATGTGTATGTTTCCCTGTCCAAGGCATCCTTGCAACTTCTCACTGGTGCTGAGCAAATGCATCTCCCCACACCTCATGATGATAGATGGCTTTTTGCTTCTCCTCTCTGCTCCGTGGCCCCAGGGAACAGGATGGTTTAAGCTATGAGTGCTGATAGTCACAGACAGCACAACCCCTGGCTTGGGCTGCCCAGAGCACTTTTAGCTTTTGCCCTTAGAGTGGCTTGTCCTGCCACAAGGAGAGATGTGCAGAGCCTGCTTGATTACGATCTGGCACCATGGAGACGGGGGGTGGCTTTTTTTCCTCTTCTGAGGAGAACACTGAGGGAGAATCAAGCAGTGAGGGTACCTGGAAATGGTCTGGCCTTTCAGTTAGGACCCACAACTACTGCTGTGGAAGGACTGAATCTGTACTCATCAATCTCCTACTTTGCCTGAGATGAAGGAAAAGACAATAATAATGCCATTACTTGTGACCAATGGTTGGGATAGAGGAAAAAGATATTTTACTTGCATCACTTTCCCATCAGGCTGTTTCCTCACCCTACAACTTGCTATATTGAGGCACTGGAGCAAGATGCCCCAAACCATTTCAGAAAGTAAGGCATTAGTGACATCTCCATTGTGGAAGGGCACAGAGATTTTTTCCTATCCATTTTAGGGACTTGGTCTAGTGATGGACTTGGTAGGATTAGGTCAATCATTGGACTGATGATCTTAGAGGCCTTTTACAATGGTTCCACAATCCTATAATTTTGCCCAGATTTCTCCTCCTCCTGGGGCACCCTGGCCCACCCATTGTGCAAGAGAGGTCACTCTAGCAAAAACATCTGCATGTGCTGGTCAGGCAGCACTTGTGGGAGGACAGGGAAGGGAAGGGTAGAAGGTACTTTTTCCTTTTCAAACCAGGACTGTGGGATTCTGGACACATCTTCCTCTAGGACAAGTCACCAATACACATTACACCACATAAAACTGCACCACTCACCCCACTCCTCGGGCTTGGTGACTACTGGCAAGGCAGGCAGGACAGCAAAACACAGGTGAAGCTCTGGGGGCAGAACCAGTTTATAAGTCTAGGAGGCAATGGGCACACATACCTTCTCTGTAACAGATTGCTGGGAGCTGGGCTGATAATCAGACCCCAGCAGACTCAAAATGGTCACAGAACTTGCATTGAAGTTTCCTCTCAGTACAGACCTGATGCTGAAACTTTGTCCTTTTAACCAAAAATGAGGACTACCACGAATATTTGGGCCACAGTATGAGTGCATCACGTGTAGCGATGCATCCACTGTGCATTAAAATCTTAATTTTGTTGAATGCAGCAGTTCTCTGAAAGGAGGGTTGTACTTGTCAACTCCAGTGCATCAATCAAAATGAGGTAGTGGACTGGTCCTTTGCAGGCTTACCCAAATTTACTCTGCCCATCATCTGAGCTGCTGTGTTATTTTTAGTTTGATGGATTTGTATTTAAGAGTGTCCTCCAATAAAAAAATCAGGTCTAAAATTGGCTACAGTCTAATAGTAATCAAAAAACAAGCCTTGCAATTGAGAACACTGTAAACATTTTAGAAAATTAGCCAACGATTCTTTATTAATAAGTGACAGAAAGTAAAAATACATTCAAAATTATTTCCAAAACCCATTTCTAAAGCAAACACACCAAAAAAAAAGAATCATGCCACTGAATTTTTTTTCTTAAACCATTAAAAGAACATTAGGTAAGCTAATGCAACAGCTGTCTGAGCTACTGCTTCTGTAGTATAATCCATAATGGTAAAAGCAGCTTTCTCAGGCATTTTAGTGCAATTTATGCTGTTTACAGGTCTTTTTTTTCTTTGCATTCTCCATAATTTAATACCAATTGATATCACTCTAGCTTATAAAATCCCCACTAATTCAAGACAACTCTACTTAGCAGTAACTTCATTTCCTTTCAGGGCTAATACCAAAGTAGTTGTTTTGAATCCCAAAATGATAAATATCTAATAGAAGCCTGAAGCCATTCTAGTGCTATACAAGTGGTGATGTATAATTGAACATTAAGTAATCCAAGTAATAGAAGTCATAGGTCAGCTGTCTCTCCTCCTTAGACAATTCCTTTAAATATTGCCTCACTACTTCTGTACTTGTTCTCTCATCAGATGAATGTCTGTCTTTGAATTTAGGGAACTTCAGATCGGCTGGAGCACCTACCAGCCGCAGAAAGTAATTGGCATCTTCTTCCAGGGTTTCAAACTTTCCTATGAAATCATAGTTGATGAGGCAGGGATAGCAGAGCTTACTGACCTGCTCCCAATGAATGTCCATTCCTACTGGTCGGTGGGAATCTAGCAAATATTGGATAAACTCCTTGAACTTAACTCCTGATCCTGTTTTCAATGCTTCTTCATCTGCATTATGTCTATACTTTTTAATTATTGCCTTTCCAAATACCGGATGGTAATAGCTGTTTGGATGTTCAAACTTATCCCTGAAGGCAGATACCAGTCTTTCCATGGGATCACGTACAAATATAAACTTGGTGTATGTGTTCAAGCGTGTGTAGATCCCTTTTAGGTCATAACTGTCCAATTTCCTTAGATGCTTTCCATAGTGCACATCATCATGGGAGATGTTGTTTGCTGAAGCAGCAAGTCCGCTGAGCACCATGAGGACCCTTTTCCAGTTGGAGCAGCCAGCTTTTGGCACTTCACAGTACAGAACCTTGTGCCTGTCCTCCACGTAAATTCTTGACACCAGGTGCACCAGGTGGGTTTGCAGCTTCTTTCTGCTATTGTATTTCCTACAGAATTCCTGCAGGAAGGCCCCACGCTTTTCCTGGGTGCTATCTGTGTCCTGCCACTCACCACCCTTGACAAATGTCTTGTTTAATGGGTGCAGAGCAGGAGGTAGATACACCCCTCTGAACCAGCTGAGAGGGGACTCACTCATCTTCTGCTGCTCAGGATGTTGGCTCCCCAGTGAGGCAGCTACCACACTGAAAGGGTCAGCCCTGCCCTGCCACTGCCTGCTGCTTGAGACAGCCATCTCATGGTTACTGAGGCCTGCAGGAGCACTTCTCCTCCACGCTGCTTTCCTTGGCATCCCCAGAGGCTGGAGTGTGAAATCCTGCAAACATGGAAAGGATCAGAGCTTAGAGCACAGTGACAGTCCAGCCCAGCCCACTCAGGTCGCAGCAGCAGCCAGGATGGTGGGGTATGCTCATAACCAAGCCACATCTGGTACTACAGAGTCCCTTTGGAACTGCTTGATCAAAACACCTAATTTAGGAACAAGCTGGGCTAATTACTGAATACATGCTTCTGAAGATTACCTGTTAACACACAGTAGGTCCTCCTATAAAAATAAATAGCTCGAGTCACACTTAAGAAATCAAAAATGGTTCACACGGAGGGGCTGATAGTCCTGGTGGGGGTGGCCAGGCATTTTTCTCTACTGAACACATTTTCCCCTGTGGCAGCACTGGCGCTGGTGAAGTTGCACAGTCGTTCTCTGGAGGGCACTGGCACAATCACAGTAACAGGTGCTGGATCTACTCCCACTGCTGAAACTTGGAGTAGTCCTTGGCTCCCAGTGGTGACAAAATCAGGGCTCCTAAACAGTTGACATCAGTTGGTTTGAGCAAGGAGTAGTGTCAGATGAAACTGTCCCTCCAGAATGGTCCTACTCCTATCTGCATACAGAGAGGATGTGGATGCACTGGACTGAATGTACATACAGATGTCTGTGACACAGATGCCTGCACCTGAGCTGCTTTCACAGCTGATAAGGAAAAATAGATGCCTTTGGAGCCTATTCCATTTGACTTATTTAAACACCAACATTACTGACACCAACTAACTAAACATCAACTAGTGACTCTGCAAAGAATGTGAAAATATGAGACTTTCCTCCTGAACATCTCTTTGTAGAGACGTTCTTTTGTCCCCAGCCATTGTGCAATCCACAAACTGCAGGAACAGCAAAACTTGCATCTGTGTTTTGACATAAAATTCTTCAGAGTCTTGTATCATGCAAGTTGACTGAAGAGTTTCCTGCAATATGGGTATTTCTGCTTCCTCATTCTTGAGTGGATTCTCATGTGTCTGGTAAGCCTTGTAGATTTTTTTCTCCTGTTAGCAGGCAAGCCTGCTGCATTGGGACACCTCCACAGCTGCTTATTTTCATTACACATTTGGAGAGGGAGGATGTTGATCAATAGGTTTTTAAATATCTTGTTGCAAGTAGCAGAAAAATGGGTTAGATGGACAGACAAGCACAGACTACCTGACTGCTTCCATAAGATTAATATTTTTGGAAATTTACATAAAAAGATTTTTCTGGCTTAAACTGATTAAACATTTACTGGAATGTTGATTTGTGGACTGGTAGATCTTAAGTGTGGATTTATGGGGATGATAAAGTTCATAGGCCAATTTGAATAAAACTGTTAAAAATTCAGAGGAAAAACGTAAGAAATGATAATGAATGAAACACAATTTGAATTCCAGTTTGAAAAAAAGCCTATGAAAAAAACCAAGCAGTTCCAAGAAAAGCTAGCATATGTTGCAGTGTAATAATTTCCCAAAACAAAAACAAAACCAGGGGATCAGGCTTTTCTGTACTGCTGCAAGCCACTGACAAGCAGGTCTTTATGCCACTGAACTGATTTTTGTATTGGTGAACACAAATAAGAGAGTCATGCAGGACTTGTATGTCTGTGAGAGATGCATGTTGGTGTTTTTAGAGATGCAAAAGGTTAGTTGAATTAATTTTTTTGATGTGGTCAGCTTTTCTAATATATTTTTTAAAAAAATGTATTGTCTAATATTTTTTATTTTTTAAAACAAATGAAACACATGTGTCTAGAGATTATTCCTGCAGCCCTAGGATGGAAATAATTCAGGAGCTAAGTCAGTGTGTAAAAACAGAAAGCAGTGGTAGTAGTAAACCAGGGTATGACTATGAGCCTAATGGGAGTTTCAGTATCACAGTGAATGGCAAAGTGCCATTCTTACAACTGCTACTGCACTACCACAGACTTAAAAATAATTTAAATGTGTTTACCTTAAAAGGGAAACCTGGAACTTAAAAAGGTAAGATGAAAAGTATGGGGTACTCAGAAACCAGCTGCATGAAACCAGGCTCAACAGAAGTAGGGATAAAATTGTAACAGCGCTAAAGTAAAGATTGTAAGTTCATCAGTGCAACTCAGGTGATTTTGAAAATTTAGGAAACAGTCTCCAGTGACACCTGGCTGTAGTGGTGTTTGCCAATGCAGAGAAAACTTGGGAGAGGGCAGTACATCATGACTTCCTATGGTATGTCACCTGAATTTAGCTATTCATTTCTGCTCAAAGAAACTTAAACCATCTGAATTTCAAACTAAAATGAGCCCTACACTTCAGAGGAAAGTTTAGCCTTCTCAAGCCATCCTGCTCTCCTGAACTAGTGGAAGATGCCCTAGTTCTACTAAATAGGAGGGAAAAGGACAGATTGAAAGGTGTGTGTGGTCTTTGTTCCGTTTCAAAGAGTCTGCCTGGGATTCAGGACAAGCCTAGAGGATAACCCAAGATGGTACTAGAGGAGCGTTGTATTTTAGTTGAAGAAACTGTTAATGCAGCTGTAGGAATCCCAACTAAAAGTTTTTTTTGTGGGATTAAAAGCTTAAGAGAAGGATGGACAGAACTATTCAAAAAAATCTCAGTACCATTTTAAAGGAACAACACATGCATGGTTAGATTTGACTGGAAGGGGCTCCTTCCTAGTGAGATGATGAAAAGGAGAAAGAATCTCTTAGCAAAAAAGGCCCAAAAAGGAAGAAAAATAAAAATATAATCCCCAAAACCAAACCAAAACCAACCCAAAACCCTCACAAGCCTACCCCTCCCTCCCTAAGCCAAATAAAAATCCCCAAACAAAACCCCAAAACTCTAGGGCCAAAGCTATGATACAGGAAGATCTGAGGACAAAGAAGTTATCTGAATATGTAAAATATTGTAAGTTGCTTTCCTCTTCCACCTCTCTCTGAGACACTTATCCCACTTATGTTGGCTAATATATGGTTTTATGGTCTCTGTGAGGGATAGTGTCCTTGCAGTAAATGCTGGCTGGAACTTGCTCTAAGAATAGGAATGGATAGTGATATTTTCCAAATGCATAAATGGCTGGTACATTTCCATGGAAGCTTTCTAACTCAAAAAACAAA